>NC_056744.1:1656267831-1656315331 GCF_019279795.1 Protopterus annectens
TACACAGATATACAAGCATAATGCAGCGTGGATACACAGATATACAAGCATAATGCAGTGTGGATATACACATATACAAGCATAATGCAGTGTGGCTTACACAATATACAAGCATAATGCAGTGTGGCTTACACAATATACAAGAATAATGCAACGTGGATACACAGAAATACAAGCATAATGCAACGTGGATACACAGATATACAAGCATAATGCAAAGTGGATTACACAGATATACAAGCATAATGCAGCGTGGATACACAGATATTCAAGCATAATGCAGGATCGATACACAGATATAAAAGCATAATGCAGCATGGATTACACAATATACAAGCATAATGCAACATGGATACACAAATATAGAAGCATAATGCAACGTGGACTGCACAGATATACAAGCATAATGCTACGTGGATATACAGATATACAAGCATAATGCAGCATGGATACACAGATATACAAGCATAACCCAGGATGGATACACAGATATAAAAGCATAATGCAGCATGGATTACACAATATACAAGCATAATGCAACATGGATACACAGATATAGAAGCATAATGCAACGTGGACTACACAGATATACAAGCATAATGCTACGTGGATACACAGATATACAAGCATAATGCAGTGTGGCTACACAGATATACAAGCATAATGCAGCATGGATACAAAGATATACAAGCATAATGCAACGTGGATACACAGATATAGAAGCATAATGCAACGTGGACTACACAGATATACAAGCATAATGCTACGTGGATACACAGATATACAAGCATAATGCAGTGTGGCTACACAGATATACAAGCATAATGCAGCATGGATACAAAGATATACAAGCATAATGCAACGTGGATACACAGTTGCATTATTTCAAAAATGCAATATATTTCTTCTTAAAAAAATGGCACTATACAACAGTAATACACTATAGCAGGAATATGGGTAAAATATGATTTGCCAGCAACATACCATAATGTATTGTCATAATGCACTACAGCTTGTGTGGATCACAGTTTATTTTTACATACTCAAATTTTCATTAGAGTCCCAATCTGTTTTTTTTAGTGGCTAGGAGACATTTGGCCATGGCAATGGGAAATTTTGCCAACTGCTCTAGGATCTTTAGCATCTGCCTAAGCTACTATTAACTCTGGTAAATGGGGCCATGATTTGATTTCTCTTCCAACAGATCATACGCTTGTTTTACGAAAAGGCCTCGTACAAATCAAAATCTTGCAAACGGATCACAGGTTAAAAAATATCCCTTAAGAAGAGCTTATGAGATTGTACCAGATTTGGCAACAGCATATTCTGAACCTTTTAAGAGTTCAGAACAGTTACACTTGTCTTCATCACGAACCAGATATCCTGAGAAAAAAAAATATGGCATGACCAAGATTATCAAAGGACTCTTGTTTTATAGAAAATCGGTAAAACATAAATGTCATAAAATTAGTTTTAAAAATACCAGCAGACAGGCCAAAAAAGCTACACGATTTGCTCCTATGCATTTGCTAGGAGATCTTTGCATTCAAGACATTTAAAAATAATCATTCCTTTTACTTACTTGTATATCAGTGTCTTCTTCCTCCTGCTTGTTTTGCAAATATTTAAGCTCTTTCACTTTTGATTCCAGAGACGTTAATGCTGTTTTCAAGTTGTCCTGTGGAGATATAAAAATAATTAAACAGCATAAACAAGACTGTGGGCTGCAACACTACTATGATCACTTCAGACACAAGGTCAGTGCACAGCACAAAGATGGCGACAATACCAAACATCGCTGACTGGAAGAAAGAGAACAACAGACATCCAGAAACTAATGTGCATTTTAAGGCTTGCTAATACAGGGATGGATACAGCAAACTGTTACAGGCTTTATTAATTTTAAGTAAGGATGAACACATCACTTAATCCTACATTAAAAAGGACAAAGGAGGCATAAGATCTGAGAAAATACAACTGTTTAGGATCTTGCCAGTCTGTTGCAGTAGTCCTTACTTATGGGATTTACGTGTCCCTGCCAGTACACTCTTGACTTAAGATCTCATGATTCTTCCCCCTCAGCATAGCATTTGCCCGACCCCTTGTACACCAAGGTTTTCCAAAGTGGGCATTCATCTACACCCCCCTCACAGCATACTTCTCAACCATAATGAATTCCTCGGTAAATACCAGTTTTGAAGGCAAAATATTGGGGTGCCACGAATTCCCAAGTGGCCCCTTTAATTTACGAATTTCCAGGTTTTTTTTTTTTTTTTTTTTACTCTTGACGTCATCAAGTGCAAGGCATGCATGATGATGTCAGCTTCACGAGGCAGACAGAGCCAATGCCATTCATTATTACTTAATTTACTTGCAGACTGGTCCACGTTCAGGCAGTGTATATCACGTCTTTCTTCCCCTCCAGGTAAGGTGAAAAAATGTGTGCTCAAGTGAGAGAAACTTTCATTTTTTACTTTTCATATGTGCAAGAGAAACTGCAGCTTGTTTTACTTGCAGTCATCAGTGTAATGGTCAAGGCAGCTTGCAAGAGAAACTGCAGTGTATTAGGCATCAGTGTGTGAATTTTTTTTAATGTAGGTGTGTGTGGGTGAGAGAGAAACTGCAGCTCAATTTACTTAACAGCGGTCATCAATGTGAGAGAGAAAGACTCTCTGCAGGTGTATTTGGGAATTGTTTTCTTATCTACTTGTAATATGTGCGAGGCAGGTGTGTGTGTGTGTGTGTGTGTGTGTGTGTGTGTGTGTGCGCGCATGCGTGCGTGCGTGGGGGGGTCTATATTAGATGATCAAACTTTCAAAAGTTTGACTGTCATATGGTTGACAGCATTATGATCGAATTTTTGAAAGTTTGAATGTTTTAACGAGATCTCCATACAGCGCAGAATGGGAATATTTCCCTTATCTGCTCTGTAGTGCAATCTTGGAGTTGGTATATTTAAAGAGCGGGAGGTGTGGGGGGGTGCAGGTGGGCTTGCCCCCCGCTTAAAATGTTCAGGTAGGTTATTTCTGTAGTTTTTGTTTTTTGTATTAGGTTTTCGAACTTTTAAAAGTTGTCAACCATATGATTATCTAATATAGTGTGTGTGTGTGTGTGTGTGTGTGTGTGTGTGTGTGTGTGTGTGTGTGTGTGTGTGTGTAAAATGCCCCAGTTATGTATCTCAGAATCAAACCCAGGACTTTAGGTACAAGGAGCAAGACCCTAAATTCTCTACCCATACCACCACTTGTGATGCCAGGAGTTAACCATAGTTCTCAGTTTCCCTCAAACTTTTGGTCTGTTCCTCTTAAAATTTGTGGTTTTCTTGCAAATCAGTGAGAACTTAATTCAGTAAATAATGATAGCCATTTAAGTTTCAGTCCTACTATCTTTGAGGAAACACATAACAACACAAAAAAAGAAGTTATGTACTCACCATAACGTTCCATCTGAGTAGGTAACTTCATTTGTCAGCAATCCGTGGGTATCGGATCCGAGCTGGCAGCTTTCCTAGCCAAAGATCCGAGCTCCAAGCTCCTCCCCTACCCATAATGCCCTGCCACCTCCCTCTAACCCTCAGATCGAGTTTGCCATAGTATCATAAAACATTACTATAACACAAGGAAAAAGTACTTGGCGTTCCACCTGATGTCATCTGGAAAGTGATGTATCATGATCCTTCAAGAACAAACTAAAGGTCCAGGGGATGGAGGGAGGGTTGGTTGCTGACAAATGAAGTTACCTACTCAGATGGAATGTTATGGTGAGTACATAACTTCTTTATCTGAAGCAGTTAACTTCATTTGATCAGCAACCTGTGGGACAGAGTCCCCAGCTACCAACAACTTGGGAGGTCCTCATGGAAGGATATTCCGGAGCACAGCACAGCCAAAAGATGCGCGTCCTCTGGATATTAGATCCAATTTATAATGTGTAATAAAGGTATGAGAGGAAGCCCAAGTAGCTGCTGAGCAAATGTCATCCAAAGAAACCCTCGACCAGAAGGCAGCAAAAGTAGCCGTAGAATGGGTGGAATGGGCTCGAACCCTCAGGGGCTCAGGTCGACCAGAGCTTTTGTATGCGAGAAGGATGCATTGGGAAATCCATCTAGCTAAGGTTACTTTAGTCACTGGCTTACCCAGACAGGGTTTAGCAAATGACACAAATAGTTGATCTGATTTTCGAAATTCAGCTGCTCTGTTTAAGTAAAATCGCAACTGTCTATGTACATCCAGACAATGAAGTCTATACTCTCCTTTGTTCTGATAATTAGGAAAGAAGACAGGTAGATTGATGGACTGGCTGATATTGGCTTCTGAAGCCACTTTAGGCAGGAAGGTGGGATTAGTCCTGAGGGAAACCCTGTCTTTACGAAAGATGATGTATGGAGGCTTACTGCAAAGTGCGTGAAGCTCCGATATCCTTCTAGCTGAGGTAATGGCAATCAGAAAGGCAGTTTTCCAAGATACATATTTTAAGTTGACTGAAGCTGCAGACTCAAAGGGGGGACCAGTCAGAGCCTGAAGAACTAGGGTTAGATCCCATGAAGGAACTGCATCTTTAACAGGGGGTCTTAGAAAAGTTCCTTTCAGGAATGTCTTGCAAATCTTAGAGGAAGCTAGGGGGCCAAAACTGTTTCCAACGTGGAAGTGGGAAATAGCTGCCAACTGAACTTTAACAGTAGAAGAACTAGCCCCTTGATGAAAAATATGGGATAGAAAGTCAAGGACTGCTGGGATAGGAGCCGTAAAGGGATCCAAATTCCTATGCTCCGCCCAGATAGGGAAACACTTCCATTTACTCTTGTAGATTTTCCTGGTAGAAGGTTTATGAGCGGCCACCAGGATGGCCTTAACCGAGGATGAGATACCAGGAGTCCTAGCCATTAACGGAACTGGATCAACCAAGCAGAGAGCTTGAGGTTGTCCAGGTCGGAGGTCTTCAATCACAAGGGATGAGAAATCAGATCCAGAATGGGATCCAAGATCCAGGGAGGATGTACTAGATGAGACCGTAGGCATGGGAACCAGGTTTGGTGAGGCCAGAATGGGGCTATGAGGATAACTCTGCTCCCCAACCAACTAGCTTTCCGCAAGAATTATGTCATCAATGGAAGAGGAGGATAAGCATAAAGAAGACCGGATGGCCAAGCATGAACCAGAGCATCTCTGGGAACTTCCCCTGGTGGGGGAATTAGAGCGAAGAACTTGCTGCACTTTGTGTTCGAAGGCGACACGAACAGATCGCAGCAAGGTTGACCCCATCTGAGGAAGATTTGTTCTGCTACTACTGGTTTCAGAGACCACTCGTAAGGTAAGAGGATCGTTCGACTCAACCTGTCCGCTAGAATGTTTGACCGACCCGGTATGTGCGTTGCTATGAGAAAGCGGTTGGTGGATATCACCCATTCCCTCACTCTCATGGCCTCTCGGCAAAGTGGGTAAGATCTGGTTCCCCTCTGTTTGTTGATGTACCACACTACTGACATGTTGTCTGTTTGAATTACAATAGTCCCTGGAGGAAGAAGGGAATGGAGAGCCTGCAACGCTAGAAGCACCGTCCTCATCTATAGGATATTGATATGCAAAGACGTCTCTGTGTGAGTCCACGTGCCTTGGACGGATCTGCCCATGCAATGCCCCCCCCCACCCGAGGAGAGATGTGTCTGTGGTCACTGTGACTTGGAGTGGGGACATGGAGAAGGGGGCGCCCTTCCCGGAGGTCTCTGGAATGGAGCCACCAAAGTAGAGACTCCCTGCAAATCCTGCGGAGGGGGATAGGTATAGACAGGGGGTGACGTACGATGGACCATTGGACCTGTAAGGTCCATTGAAGGATTCTCATCTTCAGACGTGCGATAGGTGACAGAGTGATGGCCGCTGCCATGGATCCCAGGGCCCTCAGGACTAATTCCGCTGGAGGGGCTGATGATTGTAGCAGAGCTAAAATGTGAAGGTTTAGATTGCAGAGTCTGTCCGCCGTCAGAAAGACTTTGGATTGTATAGCATCTATCCTGGCCCCTATGAAATCCAAGATCTGAGTAGGTTGAAGGAAGGATTTCTTGATGTTGATCGTGATCCCTAGGTGGCGGGCTAGATGTAAGAAGTAGTCTCTGTCAGAACATAGTAGATGCCTGGTGGGGGCGGTTAGGACCCAGTCATCCAGGTAAGGAAAGACCTGTATTCCCTGAAGCCTCAGGTGGGCCCCTACAACTGCCATGACCTTGGTAAACACCCTGGGGGCTGTGCTGAGACCGAAGGGTAGGACCCTGAACTGATAATGGCTGGCTCCCAGCCGAAAGCGGAGAAACCTCCTGGATCGCCTGTCTATTAGAACCTTAAGGTCTATCGAGCACATCCAGTCGTTCTCCTGTAAAAGTGGGAGAATGGATTGAATAGTGACCATCCGGAACTTTTCTTTGGCGACTGACAGGTTCAGTGTGGACAGGTCGAGAATCGGTCACAAGTCCCCCGTCTTTTTTGGCACCAAAAAGAACCTGGAGTAAAAGCTTGATCCGGATTGCCCTTTTTCTTAGCAGCTCTCTTATTTCGGAGGCTGCTACCTCCCTCTGATTGGGTGGGACATCAGGGAGGCTCCCCGACCGGGGAGGATATGTTAGGAAAGCAATAGAATAGCCTCTGGATAGGATTCGGAGCACCCAGCGATCTGTCGTAATGGACTCCCAATGTGCTAGGTGCTCAGAGAAGCGCCCCCCCCCGACTGCCCCCAGAGAGGAGCAGTCGGGCAACCCCTTAGGGTTGCTGCGCGGGTCGATCGGAAAAAGGTTCCCTCAACCCGAAATTATTTGGCCCCCCTCTGCCTCTGGGCCGGCGTCCACCCTGTCCTCCTCTGCTTCTGAAGGGCGAAGTATCCGGAGCGAAATGGGATTGTTGAGCTTCCCGGAACCACATCTTCTTTTGTCCTCTTTGGTTCCTGGAGTAGGACCTCTGAGGAGCAGAGAAGTGGATCTCGATGGCAGACAACGTCTTCCAGTCTTTCTAGCTCTGGAGAAGCGTATCGCGGACGGTTTTGCTGAAAAGTGTAGATCCGTCAAAAGGGGCATTCGTGAAGGACGCCTTGAAGGGTTCCGCAAAGTCGCAGAGACGGAGCCAGGCCTGTCTACGTAAGACAACACCTGTTCCACTGGCTCTTGCCGCTCCCTCCGTGGCATGGGAGAGAAGCCGCATAGATGTGTTAGTAATCGACTTGAGAGTGGCCATTCGAGCTGAGAAAGTCCGTTTGTCCTCGGCCGACATGGACTCTGGGGGTGATCCAGCATACTCTTTGATTAGGTCCCGCTGGAGCCGAATCACATGTGCCATATAGTTCAGTGACCTTACAGAGAAGGTTGCTGAAGCGAACATCCGCTTTCTGAGGTGGTCCATCATCCGAGACTCCTTGTCTGGAGGATGTACCGAGGAACTCTCCTGTGCTAATTCCTTTTTAGTGGCAGCCACCACCATGGCATCCACTGGGGCACCCTTGCTCCAAACTGTCCTGTCCATGGGAGGGCTGAGGATCCTGTCCGGTCTCTTGGGTATTGGCTCGACAGTATCCGGCATCTTCCATGCCCTGGTAGTTATGAGGTCCACCAGGGGATCGGCGGGAGGGGACACCCAAGAAGTAGATGGGCCTGCATCAAATGCCTCCAGAAACACAGACGCATCCGAGGAAGGTTTTTGGGCAGACCACCCCCCCAATGCGCAACATTTCCATAATGCCTCCAAAGGAGACATCTTCGGGGGGTGATCTTGGGGAACCTTCTCCTTCCTCTAAGTCCGTGTCTTCTGTGAGGGGCTCTGGTGAGTCCAAGTGCCTCCTCTTGCACTTTCGTTTGTGAGGGGCCTCCTCGGGGGGGCTGTCCTGTTCCTCTACAGGAACCACCTGAGACGTAGGCGCAGGCTGTCCCTGGGGCCGGATGATGGAAGACAGGCCTTTCTGAGAGGGAATCGCGGGTGGATCCGTAGCAAGAGCCTGGGGCCTCAAATCCCTCAAAAGGACCCTCTCCACAACATTGAATGCAGAGGGTGAACTGCTCTCCCTAGGACCCGAAAGCAGTCCCCTCGGATCCGGTGTGCGGATCGGAGCCAGAGATGACCCGATCGGATCCGAAAGAGTAGTGCGCTCGGACCTCAACGGAGCCGAAGGCCCACTGACCCCTCCGGATCAGACACTCAACTCACGGCCCCGAGAGCTCGGATCCGAAAATGGATCCGACAGACTCGAGGGTACAGTCAGCGCCGAAGTAGGAAACACTACCAGCGCCGACACCACCCTGGCTCCAAAGCTAGTCGGATCCGACAGCTCCAAACCCTGATAGCGGGTTAGAGAAGGAGCAATGGGGGTGAAAAAAGGGGTCGAGCTCCCCCGGAGGGGGGGAGGCAAGAGCACTCCCATCTGCAGCTGCGCTTGAAGAAACTGACGCATCATCTGGTCCATGTCTGCGTCAGATAGACTCCTCGTTGACCTGGACGAGGCTGCCAAGGCCGGCCGGGAAGGCCGCCTAGACGACCTCGAAGGTGACCGGGTTTCCTCCTCCTGCTCCGGGGAGAAACGTGGAGAACGAAGCCGGGAGGGGGAAGACGGGAGACCTTAAGGGGAGAGGCAAGCTGCTTGGACGGTGGGGCCGATGGAGCTGACATGGACCGCCTTTTGTGGCTACGGTGCCCATCTTTCTCCCGCTCCTTGTCCCTCCTATCTTTCTTTTTGCCGTCCCTTTCCTCCTGGACCAAAGAGGGAGGTTGAGTCCCGGCCAGGGGATCGGAGGCGGTAGGTGGAGCAGCCGCGGCTGGCGCCACAGAGGAGGATGACGACGCAGTGGAATCAGGGGGCAAAAGGCCTGCAAGGATTAGCTTCATCCTCCTATCCCTCAAAGCCCTGGGGTTGAAGGCTGCACAAATAGTGCAGCCTGAAGAAAGGTGGTCAACACCCAGGCAAATAATGCTGGGGACAGCTTATGGCCACACTCGGAGCATTTAGAAAACACAGCTTTTGGGCCTTCAGACATTTTATAGAAAAATGAAAAAAGAACAGGCCCACACGCACACACCTTCACACACAGATGGGGGGGGATAAAATTTAACTAAACTAAGAAGCTTTAAACTACCAACATATACTAAGAGAGAGAAGAGAACCACACACACAGTTATAGAATTTTTTGACAGAAAAGTATATAAAAAAGCCTTAAACTCACAACACCCATGCTAGGAGCTCGTTCTAAGATGCTTAAAGAAGCCGCGGCAAATGAGATCTGAGGGTTACAGGGAGGTGGCAGGGCATTATGGGTAGGGGAGGAGCTTGGAGCTCGGATCTTTGACTAGGAAAGCTGCCGGCTCGGATCCAAATCGGATCCGATACCCACAGGTTGCTGATCAAATGAAGTTAACTACTTCAGATCATTCTATTCTATCAACATTTCTAAAATTATACAAGTAATGTTTAAAATATGTCCCTGGTTTTGGGCCTTTGTCCCCATCCAATAAATTTTGGCTTTTTTAGATTTCTTGTGCTGCATAGTTCTTCAAGGGGAAATAAGTTTAGTGCTGCTTATGAAAAGTCTGCTTGTGTTAGTAGCACAACAGGTACAATACTTGCTTTTGATGCAGAAGGCTGTGGGTTCTACTCCCACAGTATATAGATGCATTGCTGATACTGTACTATGTTGTACTTTTAAAGAGGGTGGATGCTGCAATCCTGAGAATGCCCTCTTTCGTGGAGATACCTAGTAACTATGAACATGTTTTCAGTTTGCCATCCATTCCCTATTACAATATTACTGGCTTATCATTTTTTGTAATATAACATAGGCAATTTATTCCTGAAGGGCAACAGGCAATTTATTTGTAGATGAAACAATGAAATATAAATTTGTTTGCTAGCAGCAACCTCTTCATTATTTACAGATCTCTTTAATGTGGAATTATTTAGATGACTTACTTCTGCAGAGATTGTGCATATTAACTGCTGGTCCATAGAAGTTTCAGTAGACTTTTATGATGGAAATGTTCTGAATTGGGCAGTTTTGTCATTATTGTTTCATGCATTTTGTTTCTTTGCTTACTGGAAAAATGTTCAAAACAATAAATTTAAAACACGCTCTAACAAGTGTGCTATGTTATACAAGGAATGTAATTTAATACAATCAGGAAGGTGTATCAAAGAACACATGTATGTTTTGTGTGCAAAGGGCCTATGATTTGAAAACAGCCCAAAGGTATCCACGACTGGCCAGATGCATTTTCTTTGAATGTGGGTTTCAAGGTTAGAGAAGTTTTAATGCTAAGACTATTTTCATTGTGAGACTGTATTGCTTTGTTTAGCAGATGTCTATTAGTGTTTGTGCTATAAAATGTAAAATAAAAGTTAAATGAAATCCAAATAATCACTGTAGAAGTAAAGCACTATGCACATTACAGTGTTTATGGCAAATGGGGCAAAATAGCCAAGTAATGGGACATTGGAATGGCTGCAGGGGAGACAGCTGTGTATGGGGGCCCCATTCGACCATGATTTTGTAAGGGGGGGTGGAAAACGAAAAGACAGCCCCGGGTGGCAGAAACTCTAGCTATACCAGTGATCAGTAGGCCATGGAGAATGACTTTTGGAGGTCCTAACAAACTGTAATATTATTTTGCTAAGATTAGAATACTGCCTACCATTAAATGCCCACAAAACCCATATACTGCAAATCACCAAAAACAAAATCCTAAGGTTCATCATCTTCTCCCTTCCCAGTAAACATCAATGCTACACATTTAAAAAAATGGTTACCATTTACTACAGGGTCTGGATTTGTACCTATTTTTCACAGGCCTTTGTCCAGATTTTTGATGTTTCCAGGTTGAGAGGTATGCCTCAGAGCTTTTTTGATGAAAAACAGATATTACAGCCCTTGAAAGAAATTCAAAGCCAAGGGAAGACATACATATGTAGATAGAGAAGGGCACAGTATAGGTAAACTACTCAGGCAGGAAGCAAAAAGATAAAGGAAAGAAACGGTACTCAGAGATATAATGTATCCCACCCCAACCATTATCTGCACCTGAGAATAACCGTCTGATAGAAAAGGGTGTGCGAGGATTAAGAAAGGTTTGCATGCTAGTATTCCACACCAGCTCAAGAAACCCATAATGAAGAAGGGCTAGGAAAAACAGAGGGGATGTTGGGAGGGAAATAGCACTGCAACAGTGATCTAAACCAAGAACAGAAAAATTTTGTAGGAACTTACCATAATAAACGTAATATGCATGGCTCTAGACCTAGAGTCAATGTCCATCCTGAAACGCATGCAGAAGGTATTAAATGATGTTCAGGTGACTGTCTCCAGAATGGCTTGAGTATTAACTTCACATACACACACACACACACACACACACACACACACACACACACACACACACACACACACACACACACACACACACACACACACACACACCAAATGTCTGAACCTGCAGTTCCTCTAGTACTGAACAGGATTACTATCACAACAGCAACAGCATATCATCAGTAGGGTAAAACTCACCTGTCTCACGAAAGTCTAACCCCAGCTCACATTTCCTATTAGTGAGTGAACAATCCAACGCTTGGTGAATTCTGCTTCATAATGATAAGAAGAGCCGACATCAAAGAATCAAAAAGCAATGTCTCTATGAAAGCTTGGCTTCCACAAGCCAGTTATCGCTGTGGTAACTTTTATGACACTCCTGCTTAAAACCCAAAAAGCCAGAAGAATCATGAGGCCCTGTTTTCACAGTCTGTATTCATACTGGAAATCAAGATCTAGCGAGCTTTTGCCCTTCTGCTCCATGGGAGGATTCTGTCCTCCCTGAGCTCGCCTTAGCACACCTGCATTACTCTTTGACAGGCGTACCACCCCAGTCAAACTCCCCACCTGATACTGTCCACAGAGCGGGTCCCGTCTGGGTGCTTAGAGCCAGAAGAGAGAGCCCCGGTGGGGCTCAACCCCCCCACCTCACCGGGTAAGAGTAGTGGTATTTCACTGGCGGCTGAGGCCTCCCACTTATGCTACATCTCTCATGTCTCTTCACAGTGCAAGACTAGAGTCAAGCTCAACAGGGTCTTCTTCCCCTGCTGATTCTGCCAAGCCCATTCCCTTGGCTGTGGTTTCGCTAGATAGTAGGTAGGGACAGTGGGAATCTCATTCATCTATTCATGTGCGTCACTAATTAGAGGATGAGGCATTTGGCTACCTTAACAGAGTCATAGTTACTCCCACCATTTACCCACGCTTCATTAAATTGCTTCACTTGACATTCAGAACACTGGGTAGAAAAGGAGATCAGTAACTAGAAGTTAAAAGAAATAGAAACTGAGGTTATGGAGTACCTCCAAAGTGAAGGATTCAGTGTAGAAAATCTAATTCAGAAAGCACTACAAAAGGATAGAGCAGTGGAACTCCAAATTAAGGGGAAACCAGGCAGAATGGGAAGCAACTGGTCAGATGCCATATGAACGCCTATTCATTTTGTACCTCCCAAGTCATTTCTTACTACAAAAAAAAAAAAAATTATATATATATATATATATATATATATATATATATATATATATATATATACATATATATACGCATGTGTTATAAAGGGTCAGCTATCATTTGTACTACAATTCATTTTATTTCCTTAGAATCTATTTTTTATTGTATCTGATGCATTTTAAGATCTTTTTGTATAAAAGATATCATTTTTCATGCTGTTTACTATGCTGTATGTACTGGAGCTTTTCTCCCCAGGTCTCCGGTGAAAACGGGCTTTTTTGCCCAGTCAGACAATTACTCGGTAAACAAACAAACAAATAAATAAATAAAGATATTGTGAAGCCTACCACATGAAACTAATATAAACATTCACTTGAAGTTGGATGGCAAGGGAAGGAACAGGAAACTGTGGAAACTGACAGTTAATGTCGAGGAGTGATAGGCCAGTGAGTTCCCATATGACAGAGCAATGGATGGCGCAGGATGAAATTGAAGAGAATGTGCCACATGAAGATGCTATAGAACTTTCTATAGAATGCCCACAGGAAATGGAAAACAAAAAAATGTGCCCTCAGTTTAGAAACAAATGAGCTAAGAAAAGAGTTGCTTGACTTAATAGAGCTAGACATATTAAGATCAATGAAATGAATAGACTGCAGAAGGTCAATAAAAGCCAAAAAGTCAGAAGTCTGATAAAACAAATGAATGCAGTAATTAGGACTGTTCATAGAGACCCGTGTGATATAACAGAAGTAAACAGGATATATTACTGTGCAGATAAATTAATAACTGATAAAGTTCTACCACAAGAAATCAGGGTATTGAGGGAGAGAAAGGGGAGAAATTGAATACCATCATGGAAGTATCGAATAGGGAAAACTATAAAGCAATTAAGACAAAATTGTCACTGTTAGAAGAGTATAGAAGAGGGAACAGATCACTGAAAATAAGATAGATGTGATAAAAGCAATGTGCAGTATCAGAACAGTTAGGCTCTATCACGCACTATCACAAATAAACTAAAAATCTCAGCACAGGCGGAAAAGTACAAAATAAGCAATTTATTGATGATCCAAAAAAGTTTTATAGAGAATTGGGAAACTAGGTAAAAGGAATTGAAAGACTGCCAAAAAAGAAAGATGAAATAAGTAAATTTTGGAGAAGTATCTATGAAGATCCTGTGGAACATAAAAAGAAGTTATGTACTCACCATAACATTCCATCTGAGTAGGTACTTCATTTGTCTGCAACCTGTGGGTATCGGATCCGACCTCGGATCCGAGCCGGCAGCTTTACTAGCTAAAAGATCCGAGCTCCTAGCTCCTCCCCTTTACCAATAATCCCTTGCTACATGCTGCCTTTCCTCAGATCGAGTTTGCTTAATCCAACAAGCCAATGCCCTCGACAGAGGACTAAATAAGCCTAACCTCATAAGACAATCTGAAAACATGATCAGGAATCACAATAATGGTTAGGAGGCATGGAGGGGGGGTTGGTTGCAGACAAATGAAGTTACCTACTCAGATGGAACGTTATGGTGAGTACATAACTTCTTTATCTGAAGTAGTTACTTCATTTGTTCTGCAACCTGTGGGACAGAGTCCCCAGCTACCTAAAAACCTTGGGCGGCCCTTAAAGAAGGATATTCCAAAGCACCATGGAGCCAAAGGAAGCCCTACTCCTGGATATCATATCCAATTTATAATGAGAAATTAATGTATGGGAAGAGGACCAAGTAGCTGCTGAACATATGTCGTCCAGAGGAACCCTGGACCAGAAGGCTGCTGATGTGGCTATGGATCGGGTTGAGTGGGCATGGACTCCGATAGGAGCAGGTTTACCTGAGGCTACATACGCATGAATGATGCACTGTGAAATCCAATTTGCTAAGGTAACTTTGGAAATGGCTTTACCCATGGCAGATTTGGCAAAGACACAAACAACTGATCAGCCTTGCGAGTATCCTTGGTCCTGTGCAAGTAAAAACGTAGTTGTCTATGTACATCTAATTTGTGTAATTTGTATTCCCCTAGGTTCTGAAAATTGGGGAAGAACACCGGTAAATTAATCGACTGATTAATATTTGATTCTGAAGCCACTTTTGGTAAAAAGGAAGGGTTAGTCCTGAGAGACACTTTATCCTTATGGAAAATTAGATAAGGAGGTTTCATGCAAAGGGCTTGAAGTTCAGAAACCCTCCTGGCTGAAGTAATTGCAACTAGAAAGGCTGTTTTCCATGATAAGAGCTTTAAAGGAACTGAGGCGGCAGGCTCAAAAGGTGGGCTTGTCAATGCTTGCAAAACTAGAGTTATGTCCCATGGTGGGACCGCAGTCCTAACTGGTGGTTTCAAAAGAGAAATGCCTTTCAAGAAGGTTCTGCATATCTTAGCAGAAGCTAGAGATCCCAGTCCATCCCCCATATGAAAATGGGAAATGGCTGCCAATTGTAATTTAACTGTAGATGCACTTGCTCCTTGATGAAAAATATGTGACAGAAAATCAAGAATCTTCGGAACAGGAATGGTAAAGGGGTCTAAGCCCTTGTCCTTAGCCCAAACAGAAAAACACTTCCATTTACTACTGTAAATTTTTCTGGTAGCAGGCTTGTGAGTCGCTACCAGAATGGCCTTTACTGGTGACGAGATGCCGGGAGTCCTTGCCATCAGTGGAACTGGATCAACCAAGCCGCTAGCTTGAGGCTTACCAGGTTCGGGGGTTGCAATCCTGCGGGATGTGAAATCAGATCTGGAATGGGATCTAAGATCCATGGAGGAACTACACTGTGAGACCGCAGATATGGGAACCAGATCTGGCGAGGCCAGAATGGGGCTATGAGGATAATTTTGCTCCCCAACAGATTTGCTTTCTGAATGAATTTCGTCATAAGAGGAAGGGGGGGATAAGTGTAGAGGAGACCGGGTGGCCAAGCATGAACCAGAGCGTCTCTGGGGCTCTCCCCTGGTGGGGGAAGTATCGCGAAAAACTCGCTGCACTTTGTGTTTGATGGAGAGGCGAAAAGATTGCAGCAAGGAAGACCCCATTTGAGGAAGATCTGTTTCGCAACTGATGGTTTGAGAGACCACTCATCCGGTGTGAGGATCACACGACTCAGCTTGTCCGCCAGAATGTTAGACTGACCCGGAATGTGCTTCGCTACCAGAAAGCGGTTGGTAGATATCACCCACTCCCAAACTCTCATAGCCTCCCGACAAAGGGGATAAGACCTGATTCCTCCCTGCTTGTTTATGTACCAGACTACTGCCATGTTGTCTGTCTGAACCGCAATAGTCCCTAGAGGGAGAAGGCCGTGGAGAACTTGCAACACCAAAAGCACCGCCCTCATCTCTAGGACATTGATATGCAAAGCAGTCTCTAAGGGAGTCCACGTGCCATGGATGGTTCTGCCCGAACAATGCCCGCCCACCCGAGGCGAGAAGCATCCATGGTCAACGTGGCTCGAGGCGGGGTTATTACAAAGGGTCTCCCTTCTCGCAGCTCCCTTGAGTGAAGCCACCAGAGGAGGAAGTCCTTGCAAGCCCTGCTCAATGGAATAGGGGTGTTCAGCAGATGTAGTAATAGAGACCATTGGACCTGGAGGGTCCATTGCAGAATCCTCATTCGTAGCCGTGTGTGTAGACAAAGACTGATTGCCGCCACCATAGACCCTAGTGCTCTCAGGACTAACTCTGCTGAAGGAGCCGGGTTCTGAAGGAGGGCTAATACCTAATAAGATAAAGTGTTCACCCTTTCCGGAGTTAGAAGGGCCCAAGAGATGCGACTGTCCAATCTGGCCCCTATAAATTCCAGGACTTGCACAGGGTGAAGAAAGGACTTTTGAAGGTTGATCAAGACGCCCAAACTCCGGGCAAGAGTCAGAGCATAATCCCGGGCAACATGGTTAGAATTGCTGGAGCCATGTCAGACTCCAAACCAGTTACAAGTGGTGTCCCACAAGGCTCAGTCCTGGGACCTCTCCTGTTCGGTATATATTTCTTGGAGGTACAGGCCAACACGGAAGGACTGTGGCTGACCAAGTTCGCAGATGACTGCAAACTGGGCAAAATAATCGACTCTCCAGCCAACACAAGCATCCTCCAAAAGGGCCTCATAGAAACAGACAACTGGTGCCAGAGCCATGGCCTCAAGCCAAATAGTGTATAGTCATCCCCTTTGGCAAAAACAAAGTGCCCACAAATTACCACATAGGTGGTAATCCATTAAGTACAGAAGAAGTAATTAGGGACCTGGGGACCCAAGTTGATAGCAATCTCTCATTTGACAACCACGTGGCCAAAGTGGTTAGAAAAACATTTTATATAGCCCACCTAATCATGAAGGGATTCACATCTAGATCAGGGAAGGTCATCGTGCCTCTTTACTCATCCCTCATCAGGCCCATTATTGAGTACAATGCCCTTTTGGGATGTACCTTACCAGACACCTGCAGCAACTGGAAAGACCCCAAAAGTACCTCACCAAGAGGATCAAAGGGCTCAAACAGATGCCATATGCTGCCCGGTTAAAGAAACTCCAGCTCTACTCAGTGGCATACCGCCTGTTCAGAGGCGATCTGTGCCTGACGTATAAAGCCATATCCAACCCGGAATTAATGGACATGCTGCACCTCAGAAAATCCAAATCCCATCGAGCTCTGGCTCCGAGAGACTTGAACCTCAGCACTGAAATAAATAGCACATGCTGGAGGGACAGATTCATAACCCAGAGGCTCCCTTCACTCTGGAATAAAATCCCAGTTCAGGTTAGGCAGAGTCCCTCATTGACTCTCTTCAAGAGGAATCTTGATGAGTGGATGGGAGATCGTAGGTTTACCCCGGGTATCACTTCTGTGTCACTGTTAGACAGAGGCACAGTATACTAACCTCGAAAAAGGGCATAGCAAAATAAATTTAAAATGGGTGGCGAAAGCCAAACACATTCTGGCTAGGCTTATAAATGCCCTACGGCAGATAGCCTAGTATGAACCTATGAACCTATGAACACACAGTTGATGCCTGTTGGAGGTGGTGAGGAGCCAGTCGTCCAGGTATGGAAAGACCTGAATGCCCTGGAGTCTTAGGTGGGCTGCAACCACTGCCATGACTTTGGTGAACACCCTGGGGACTGAGGTGAGGCCGAACGGAAGAACCCTGAATTGATAACGACTGGCTCCCAGCCGGAAGTGGAGAAACCTCCTTGATCGTCTGTCCATCAAAATGTGGTAGTACGCATCCTTGAGGTCTATGGAGCACATCCAGTCATTCTCCCGAAGGAGGGAGAGAATTGACTGAAGAGTGACCATTCGGAATTTCTCTTTGGGAATGAACAGGTTCAGGGAAGAGAGATCTAGAATTGATCTCAAGTCCCCCGTCTTTTTTGGCACCAAAAAGAACCTGGAGTAATAGCCCAATCCGAACTGGTCTGGGGGGACACGCTGGATGGCCCTTTTTTCTAGTAGCTATGAACTTTCTGAAGCTGCCACCTCCCTTTGATCGGGTGGGACATCGGGGAGGCACTTCATGGGAGGGGGAAGATTTAGGAAAGGGATGGAATAACCTCTGGATATGATTCGGAGCACCCATTGATCCGTCGTGATGGACTCCCAATTTAATAGGTGCTCCGACACACGCCCCCCGACTGCCTCCAGAGAGGGACAGTCGGGTAAGCCCTCAGGGCTGTTGCGCGGGTCTATCAGAAAACTGTTCTCTAGACCCAAAATTACGCAGCCCCCCTCTGCCTCTGGGCCGGCGTCCACCTTGTCCTCCTCTGCCTCTGAAGGATGAGGGGTCCGAAGCTGGACGGGACTGCTGAGACTTCCGAAACCACATCTTTTGTCCCCTCTGATTCCTCAAGAAGGATCGTTGGGGATTAGAGAAGCGGACTCCGACGGCAGACAGCGTCTTCCCTTCCTTCTCGCTGTGGACCACGACCAGCGTCTCACGTATGGTCTTGCCAAAGAGCGAAGAACCGTCAAAGGGCGCATTCGCGAAGGATGCCTTAAAGGGTTTTGCGAAATCGCAAAGGCGGAGCCAGGCGTGACGCCGCAAGACGACCCGGCTCCGCTAGCTCTAGCAGCTCCCTCCGTAGCATGGGAGAGTAGCTGCATAGACGTGTTCGAGATACACTTCAGAGTGGCCATACGAGTCGAGAAGGCCTTCTTGTCTTGGACCGTCATGGACTCCGGGGGAGCTGCAGCATATTCCTTTATTAGGTCTCGCTGTTGCCGGATAATATGTGCCATGTAGTTCAGCGCCCTTACCGAGAAGGTAGCTGAAGCAAATATCCGCTTACCAATGCGGTCCAACGCCCGAGATTCCTTATTCAGAGAGTGGACCGAGGAACTCTCCTGCGCCAGTTCCTTCTTCGTGGCAGCCGCCACCAACATGGCATCCACAGGTGAACCCTTAGACCAGGCCTGCCTATCCGAGGGAGGGCTAAGAATTTTGTCTGGCCATCTTGGGATTGGCTCCACGGTGTCGGCTTCTTCCACGCCCTGATAGTAATTAAGTCTACCAGGGGGTCAGCCGGAGGGGACACCCAGGAGGTAGACAGGCCTGCCTCAAACGCCTCCAGAAACACGGACTCATCCGAGGAAGGTTTTTGGGCAGACCACCCCCTTTTAATTCACAACATTTCCATGATGTCTCCAAAGGAGACATCCTCAGGGGGGTGACCTTGGGGAACCTTCCCCTTCATCCAAATCCATGTCTGTCATGAAGGACTCGGGGAGTCCAGGTGCCTCCTTTTACACTTCCATTTGCGAGAAACCTCCTCGGTGGGACTATCCAAGGAGTGCTCACCTACAGGGTCCTGTTCCTCTAAGTGAACTAACTGCAGGGCTTGAGCAGGCTGTCCCAGTGGTCAGATGATAGACCCAGATGCATAGGGGGAGTGGGAGGATCCGACGCCCGGACCGGGGATCTGGAAGACCTCGACAGAACCCTCTCCACTACCTCAAAAGCCGAAGGCGAGCCACTCTCCCCAGGCTCCGAAAGTAGTCTCCTCAGCTCTGAAGCAGGGATCGGTATCGGAGCCGAAGTTGTCAGATCCGAGAGGGAAGTGTGCTCCAACCTGAAGGGCGCCGAAGACACATCAACCCCTACAGATCCGACGCTCGGCTCTCGGCCCCGAGAGCTAGGATCCGACACACTCAAGGGTACAGTCGGTGTCGAAGCTACGGGAGCTATCGGCGCTGACAAAACCCCGGTTCCGAAAGGGCCCACATCCGATGACTCCAAAACCCGAAAACGGGTTGGAGAAGGAGTGATCGGAGCAAAAAGGGGGAGGCAGGAGCACCCCCATCTGCATCTGGGTCTGCAGAAATCGACGCATTGTCCGATCCATGTCCGCGTCGGTCAGGCTTCTTGTAGATCTAGAAGACATTGTTGAGGCGGGCCAGGAGGGCCGCCTCAATGACCTAGAGGGAGACCGGTCCTCCTCTGGTGAGAAACAAGGCGAACGGAGCCAAGAGGGAGAGTATCCAGAGGCTCTCGTGGAAGGACTAGAGAGTTTAGATGGCGGGGCTGAGGGATGAGTCTCAGCCCGCCTTTTATGACTCTTCTGTCTCTCTTTGTCTTTATGCCTCTTCTCCCTGGAAGAGGCAGATGAGTCCCCTGAACTCTGCGCAGCAGACGGAAGTGGAGTCCCAGGCAGAGTGGGGGGACCTAAAGGTACAGGGGCTGTGGTAGCAGCCTGTGCCTTGGAGGGAGAGGAAGAAGAAGTGTCCTGCGGTAACAAGCCCACCAGGATCAACTTGTTCTTCCTATCCCGGATGGCCCGGGAGTTAAACGCTGCACATATTTGGCAGCTAGTGGACAGGTGGGCCACCACCAGGCACAACACGCACTGAGTGTGGCAGTCAGCCGGGGAAAGCTTATGGCCACACTCAGTGCACTTAGAAAAGACGGCTTTGGGCCCTTCAGACATCACAGAAACACACCCAGACACTAAAGGGGAGGGACAAGCACAAAGACTAAAAACTAATAATTACCACAAAAATTTAAAACTAAGACTATAACTCGACGAACAGGACTAAACACTCACACACTAACAAAACAATTAAGCTTTTAGTCTAATTTTTGACACGAAACAATCTCACCCAAGCCTAAGAATCTCTTCACAAGTAGCTTCTGTCAGCCGCGGCAAACTCGATCTGAGGAAAGGCAGCATGTAGTAGGGGATTATGGGTAAAGGGGAGGAGCTAGGAGCTCAGATCTTTTAGCTAGTAAAGCTGCCGGGTCGGATCGGATATCCACAGGTTGCAGAACAAATGAAGTAACTACTTCAGATTAAGGATGTTAAATGGATAGAAGTAAAAGAAAGAATAAGACGTTTAAAGTTTCAGGATATGAAATGGGATGAAGTAAAACCCAGACAGATTGAAACAAAGTTAAGAAAAGCCTCAAATTGGAATACCCCAGGCCCAGATGCAGTATCTAACTTCTGGTTAAAAGTATTAACATCTTTGCATGAAAACTTAGCCATGAGTAAGAACTATTTATATGCACACCCTGAACAGACACCAATCTGGCTAACAGCAGGAAAAATAATGTTCCTACTTAAAAGTGAATCTGCAAGCTACCCTAAAAATTACAGAGCAATAACTTGCCTTCCGACGATGTATAAACTATACACTGGAATTGATGCCAACAGAGTCTATAGTCATTTAGAAGAAAACTCAATTATGGCAATAGAACATAAGGGCAATAAAAGAAAGTCATATTTATTTATTTTACATTTGTTGACCAGGCTGGTCTAACTGGATACATGTCCATTTTCAGTAGAGGCCCAGGGAAAAAAGCTCCAGGAAAACATGCAAAAAATTAATAAAGCTTAAAAAGTAAAAAGCAGTCATTGTTACAAAAATGAGTTAAAAACTAAAAAATGTTTTTTTCCATATGGAATAAAGGATCATTTGTTGTTCAGTCATACATGAGAACTGTAAAAAGGGGAAGAATTTAAGTATGGCATGGATTGCCTACAAAAAACATATGATAGTATCCCACATTCATGGATAAAAAGACTGCTTACAAATGTATAAGATACACCCTACATTGATGAACCACATTACAGTGACCATGAAACAGTGACAGACCAATCTGCAATTAAGCCATGATAAAGGACAAATTATTATTCTAGGGATAAAAATTCAAAGGGGGATATTCCAGGGTGACTCCCTGTCACTGCTGTTATTCAGCCTTGCCCTTAATCCATTAAGCCGTCTACTTAACAGCTTAGGCCATGGCTATAATTTGGCTCCTACAAAACAACAAAGTGCAAAGACTTGTCATCTTCTCTTTGTCAGTGATTTGAAAATGTATAATAAATCAGAGGAGGAACTGAAAGTACAACTGCAAATTGTCAAAACTTTTTCAGACGATATAAGAATGCCATTTGGTCTTGATAAATCTGCAAAAGCAACCTTTAAACAGGAAAACTGCAGCACAAAGAAAACATCAGTTTGGGACAAGAATGTGATATAAAAGAACTTGAGCAAGAGGGAGTGTATAAATATTTGGAAATTGATGAAGGATCAACAATAAAACATGAACAAATGCGAATAAAACTTAGTAAGGAGTATTTAGAAGACTTTTAACCTGGAAACAGCAATGACATCTAGGAACAAAATCCAAGCTAAAAAACAATTTGCTCTTCCTGTCCTAAGTTTTGGAGTGATTGATTGGCCCTAAAACATACTGCTGGATAGATTAGATAGGAAAACAAGAAGGATGCTTCATGTTCAACCAAATGATTTATAAAAATCAGTGTATACCAAGATTATATATTCCTCATTCCGAAGGATGGATGGGCCTCCTTGAAATTAATTTCATGTACAGATCTGTAATTGTGGGACTCCGCACATATCTGCTGACCTCACAAAACCCAAATCTAGTGAAAGTTTTGAAACATCAGGAGAATAAATCTAAGATGACTTCCCTGCATAGGCTAGCAGAAGCATATCGGCATCATGGAAATCAAACCACAAGTGGATAAAAAAAGCAGCAACTGAATGTACCAAAAGAAAAAAAAACAAAGAAAGAATACAAGGTGAAGGACCAGATGAGAAGGCAAGAAATGTGGAAAATGCATAAATATAGTTGCAAGTATAGAAAATTTCTGGAAGAACCTCATGTTGATCAGGAACGAACGCAAGAATGGTTAAGGAGATGAAAGGTTAATACTGGTGACACAAGATAGTGGGCTACGTACACCTTGGTTTACAAAGTCCATTGAACATGTGGTAGAAACAGACAAATGTAGGTTTTGTAAAACAGAATTGAAAACAGTTGCACTCCTCAATGCTGGTTGCAACATACTAATGGCAGGAGGACTGTAAACTACAAGGCATAAAAATGATGCAAGACTATTGCACTGGGGTTTGTGCAAACATTATGTTACTGAAGTGGCTGGAAACATGAGCCACAAAGCATCATAGAAAATGCTGAAGTTTACATCACATGAGATCATCCATTGCCAACAGTTCAAAAGATAGATGCTAGAAAACCACATAAAGTGATCCAAGAAAAGAAGACAAAAGTAGCGTTGATCATTGAAATCACCACACCCAGTGACTACACTGTCCTGCATACAGAGACATAAAGTTATAACATATCAGGATTTGCAAGCAGAAATGAGAGCAATGTGGAAGAAAGGTACCCAGATAGTTCCAATAGTAGTAGAAGGAATGGGTCTTATAAAAAAAAAAAAAAAGAGTCTACAATCATATTAGATATGCTATCAATACATGTAACTCTGTATGAACTGCAGAATGAGTCATTACTGGGCACACTGGGGGTGCTGCGAAGAGCACTTTTGGCTGACATCAAGGAGTGAAACAGTACAAATTTCATGAACTTTAATCGTACTTTGACTTAGGAATGGGATCCATTCTAGTCATGGTATTAGAAACCCAAAAGATTTGGAGATATTAAAAAAGGCATGAAATGATGTTTAAGTGACTACTTCCAGAACGGCTTGAGTATTAACTTATTTTCGGAAGACCACAGTAGTGAAAGTGCCCTCTTGTACTATGAGCTAAACTCAAACCTGCAAGTATTTACATTGAGAGGGCTAATAAAAATGAATTCAATAAGCCAACCATTTCAAGCTAGTTTGTTTAGATAAAGGCTTACCCCTCTTACTCCTTAGCAAAAGAGACAAACAACGGTTTAATTTCTGGTTCTGTGGAACAGTAACTTAACTGTCTCCGTACATTCATGCTCTCAGCCTCACCATATCCTTATTATAATGAAAAAGAAAACAAAGGTAATCCAGAAAGCTTGAGTAGGGTCTGGTATCCCACCTGTGACCCAGAGGATGACAGGTCTAACAAGAATTTGAGTACAAAGGATTAGCCAAGATGTAAAATCACTTTACCTAGCAGATCTAGGAGTCTGTCTCTGTCTCTCTCTCGCTCTCTCTCTCTCACCCTCCCTGTGAGAGGAATAAAAGCATCTTGTTGAAATTTCAAGTAGTTTATTCTGTTAAGTACTTAGATGGACAAGTGTTCTATGGTCATTTTGTATGCAAGATCAGTGCAATCCTTTGCACTCCATTTACCTTTATGAAAAAGCTTATAGTCCAACACTCTCCTAGCTAAGGTGATTGCCACAAGCAAAAATCAATGTATGCATTAAGTATTTAACAGGTGCTTTGGCAGCCAATGCAAAACAGGGGCTAGGAAAGCTTTTTTTTTCTTATTTTGTTAGAACATTATTTATTTCCCAGGGAGTTGTGGCACTTTTCGGTCTCAGATGAAGAACTTTTAAGAACTGCTTCCCTTATCTGAAGGTGGCAAATGGCATTATTTTTGGGAGACAAGCTGAGATAAGAACTTTAATTTGTGTGTAATTTGAGCACATACCATTCAGCTCAATGAGGTTGTCATGAAAGGAGATACTGCCAGCCCAGATATCTGGAATTTTGTAAACAATTCTGTGTCATTTGTGAATATCAACATAATTCATATACCTTAACATACTTGTGTTACAAATGTATTAGAATTGTATGTCATCAATGTATATCAAACTGCTGGTACAGAAGTGTGTGTTGAAAAGGTTTTTGCAAAGTCCTTAAATGTAACCACAGCATGCCCTAATGGAATAGAACATAAATGTACCTGCACTATTGTAACTGTTTAGATGTACATATTTTAACAGTGGAAGCTGGAATACACAATGTCAACTTCAGAAACATAGCCGAAATTAAATTACTTTATGGCCAGGCCATAAAAATATGTTATCTTTCAGTTTCAGTGCAGCAACGGTCATAATGTCTGTGCTGAGAAGTTTTCTGTATTGTCTTGGAAGTGTTTTGTTTTGTGACTTCCAGGATCTGCAAAGATCTAAGGAAAAGCCCTTGTCTACATATTTTCACAGGTAGATGCTAAATACTGCTAGCTTTCAGCAGTGGGGGGTTTACCTGGGATAGAGTCAGATGACAAGAAATGATGCAATTCTGCAAGCAGTAATATTTACAATATTAATTTAAGAACTCTAAGAGATAGACAGAGCATTCTGTATTCTGTCTTGGACATGACAAGATCCATTCACTGCACATCTGCCTCTCTGTGAGTAAGTCAGTCCAGGGAAGAGTATAATTCTCATAGATATAGTCAGGAATATAGCAAAGCTTTTTTTATATATTATTCTTTATTTATCTGAGACTGTCCGGCAATGTTGTTTTAAATATTTCCAATGATTTTGAACTCTGACATCACTGTAAATATATACTCAACATTGTCTTGTTCTTTTATTATGTATTATTAAATATATTTAAACCTTTCATTGTGGCTGATCAGTCTAGATATATTTAAGTTCTGAGAGTACTTACATAATTATTTTGTAAAACTATGTAGGCTACTTCTAAAAGCCTTGCTCTTGGTCAAACTACCATTTGTATTAATAGTAACATTACACAGTAAGACTGGACACCCTTTGTTAAGGGCCTTAAATTAGCTGAAAAGGAGTTGGCTGGTGGCAGTGATAACCACCCTATAGTCTAGGCAAAAGGGGCCATAGCTAGTAAACCTGTGCCAGCCTGTGTGTGGTGTGGTGTGTGTGTGTGTGTGTGTGTGTGTGTGTGTGTGTGTGTGTGTGTGTGTGTGTGTGTGTGTGTAAATCAAACCTCAAAGAGTGTGTCAGCTACTTGGGCAGGGACACAAAACACTAGTTGGACAGAAGGTGGTGGAGGTCTTGGCTTAGCCACTCAGCTGAGATCTCAACTCTATAGCTGTGCCAGTGGGGAGTCTTATTGGGGAACTGGAGAAAGAGGAAGAAACCAGCCTCAGACTGACTGTGATCTCTGTGTGCTCTTAAGGGAGAGTGTACTTTACTATGCGTGTACTTATCATCCTCTCAGTGTATGTCCCCACTGGTGCCAGTGGTAAGGATTGAGGCTCCTTGATTACTGGTCCATTGGTGGGGCATCACAGAGGTACTAAAGCATCAGAGAAACCACAACTACTTTGGGTCATGCAGTGTTTCCTGATATTACCTGGAAAACATCTTCCATTCATTTGCATTTGGAGGATTTCCTTCTGTCTGACTTTCTTGCTTCAATAATAATACTAAATATATCCTTTGTATACTGGTGGCTAAATGGCATCAGGATGATATTACCCATGCACAGCTGTAATGTCATCAGACCGGGGTGTATGAACAACCACTTGTTCTGTGTTAGCAGGTCTAATAGTGCAGGTAGGTCATGATGCTTTCCTCTGGACATTCCTATGATCATGGGGAACTTGTGCTGCCTGGACCATCTTGGTGCTATAAAGATAAATCTTGGCTTCTCTTGCTTCATATTCTGGACCATAATTCTCTTCCCCTTTCCCCAACCACCCCTCCCAGATACCTGAAGCTGTTAACCTGTTCCACTATTTTTCCTACTATCTCAGTTATCAGATTCTTCCAATTCCCCCATTTGCTGCCATAACTACTGTCTTGTCTGTATTCAGTTTTATCCAATGGGCCCCCAGTTTTAGATTTCAGTCCCCTGTCATTTGCTGGAGTTCCTATTCAGGGTCCTATTGTAGTACCGCAATGTCTGTAAACAGCAGCTTTGTTGACTTGTCCCCTCCAGCCTGTTTGGGAATGTAGTTCATCACCAGTATGAACATCAGTGGGCTCAGAGCTGAACCCTGATACATGCCCACTCCCACTAGGAACCATTCTGCGAGTCCAAACACTGCTTATACTTATCTCATGGAGTCCTTGACTTTAGTCTGAACTAATTATCTAGCCCCTCCTCCACTTTGTCTCACTGCAAACATCAGGTCAGTTGTCCTGAATGCTGATCTGAATTTAACTACTCATCACCTATAGTACTTTCTTCTCCTCCTCAATTTATTCCATTATCAATCATCCTTTGCAGCACTTTCATGCAGTGTGACAGGTGTTTGAGACCTATGTGCTGCTCACAGTTGTGTGTTCCCTTTGTTTTTGTGCACTGCCACTAGAGTGCTCATTTTACAGTCATCTGGGTAGGTCTTTCTCTCCATACTACTATGCGTATCCTCAGGAGCCATTTCTCCCCTAACTCATCAAATAAATACCTTGATCACATCTGCTGTGACCTCATCTAAGCCTGATGCTTTTCCTGACTTCATTTTCCTTAGTGCTGTTTTTCCTTCCTCTTGGCTGGGTCTTACTTCATCTTTCATCATAAGCTGTATATTGAGCTGTACAGCTTCTGCAGGTTTTCTTCATTCGGAAACTGATGGAAATACTCCTTCCATCAACTTTTAATGTCTTGTGGACTGTTGAGCAGGTTGTTATTGACATCCTTTATGAATGGTGTCTGATGAATACCTTCTTTAGCTTATCTGTGCCATCTTCCAGAAGCAGCAGAGTGCCTCTGATGCCTTGTTTTGGCTATTGCAACTGATTTCTTAGATTCTTTGTTAGCCAACTAGTATTCTATTTAAGCCTTGTCCATCTTTTATAACTCCCACATTTTCCTACACTCTATTCATTTGATATCTTCCTGGATTTTTGCATTCCACCACTACCAACTTTCTTTATGTACCTTATTACCATATTTGGCTTGGCCCTATATCTGTTTCGTTGTCTTCACATGCCGTTTTTGAGATGATGCCATTCATCTTCGATGACACCTAGTCTCACTGCTTCCTGGGGTGCTGGAGTCTTGAGTATTTCCTTTAATTCTTGTGCTTTTGCTCCAGTCAACTTCCAGTTCTACAGCCGAATATCTGTTGGCATTAGAGTCTTCTCTGACCACTTATTACAGCTGCTTGTAGTCACCAGTGGTTTATGCTGTAAGCTGAATTCCTCACCGGGGATGACTTTAAAATCTCTGATTCCTACCAATGCCCTTTTCTTACTAGAAGGAAATCTACTAGACTTGCATATTGAACACTCCTGTATATTACCTTGTGACAGTCTCTCTAGATGAACCATATTTTGGCTACCTTCAAGCCGTTTGCCAGACAATAGTCTAGAATGGTCTCTCCTCCTTCTTACTGCTGCCGCCACACCCATATGGACACAGACAGGCCTCCTATCCTGCTCTGTCAGTCCAAATAAGTACAATCATGTCCACCATTATTATCACCAACTCACACTGCCCTGCTTCATAAGGTAAGTCCTGCAGCTGCTGCCTGAATGCAGTCTTTTCCTTACTATCACAACTGTGCTAAGAGGAATAGGCTGAGATTATGAATAGTGCCCTATCCTTACACTGGATTCTCATTGCCATGAGTCTATCACTAATTCCGATGGCATCCTTCACTGTCTACTGGAGACTTTCCCTCACCAAAATGACCAACAGTTTCTCGTTTTTCCTCTCCCAGAGTACAAGACTTTGAATCACAAGCCAAGTGGCTTTGCTGCCCTTCCACCTTATCTGCTGTATATACAGGGTATCCATATCATCATATCATCCACTTGCAAAGTGCATCCTCTCAGTAAATAAATATTCAGAAGAGCAATCCTTAATTCATGCTTGGCAGGCTGATTGGTTTCACTTCCAGCTTTTTACTCAACCAAGCTATTCCAGGTAACCCAGACTGGGCATCTGGACACCAGCTGACCAGTAACTTGTGGAACTGAAGAAGCTAAGCTTTACGGTGGACACACAATAACTAAAAGAGGCACACAGACCCCTTCTACAGTTAAATAAAAATAATGAGACTGGTAAATGTACGTAAGGATTTCAAAGTATAAGGCACTTGATTTTCCACAAGGTTGTGATGTCTTTGCTTGACAATACTTTGAATGACTTAAGCATATATGGATACACAGGAGGGTAATACTCTGAGACTGGATAATAAAACATTCCACTGTGTAGATACTGAAACTTAAGTGATCATATTTCCTAACAGCAGGAACAAGAGCAAGGAGAATAAATAAGTACAGATGGAGAGAACATTAGCAGATGGGAGTAGAGTAGTTGGCTTGCTAGACTCTTGACTGGACAGGGGCACTTTGTAAAAGATTGTACAAACAGTTGTGTGCAGAGGCATCATGGACATATAAGTACACAAGCTCAGAAGGGGAAGGAGAATGGGGTAGGTAAGGCTACTTGCACTAAGCCATTATCCCCAAACTTTTCAAAGTACTCACTAGGACTCAGAGTCCACGTCTGGTGTTGACGTGGGCTGTCTATAGGTAAGCACTCTTATCTGGAGTTAGATGTAGAAAAACAGGATAAATAGTTTGTGATCCATGGGGTGTCAGGACCTGTGAGATGGATGTTGTGTTGGGTGTGCATGAAGATTTGCTAATGAACTACACTATGTGTGTCCACAGATGAATTCTAGGATTCTTGAGGTCTTAACTAAGTGGCTAATATTTATACCACTACACAGTGTTTAAAGTATGTGCATCACCATTCTAGAATGAAGACTGGAAAAGGATGGGAACCACTAGGTTAAGTAAACAAGTAGCAGACTTACTAAAAAATACATAGGTATGATGACAAATGCCTCATGTCATAGAGGATTGTGCAAGCGTCTGGTACCAATTATAGCAGATGGCAATTCAGTTGCTGAAACAGACATTTTTATGTAACTTGACATTTACTTATTACTTTGACTAACATTACAGAGCCTCTACTTGCTGCACATGAAGTCTCCATTACAAACAGACACAATATTACTATGGTCAGAATGTTACAGATTGGTCACAGATGTGCACAGCTAACAATTCAAGGCAGCAAGAGCTATAGACATTAAAATGTTTGAAGATGATATGCTAAAAGGACACAGCATCAGAAGAAACACAGGCAGCAAGGGGGGGGGGGGGTAGTCACACACAGCACAACAAGCCTTGTGGTACAGGACTACAGAAGGGATGTGTGGTTGTCACGTTAGTGCAGTGCCTGAAAATGAGTGTACCACATCAACTGATACCACTGTCAATGGACTAGATGCTCTGTACTGTCAAACCAAATTACACAGTGAGGTAGGGCAACAGGCAGTGGGAAGCTCAGAACACAGTAGTACTACTAAGGGTGTAAATCTCCATAGGTCAAATGTGGGTGAACAAAAGTAGAGCAATGTGAGAAGAGTTCGCAGTATTAGTGAGGTTCATAATTACACAAAGATGCGCACACTGAATATTTCCACGTTACAAGCAATCTGCAGAATAAGTATGCACAGGAGAGGAGGAGGAAAGATAAGCAAGAAGATGTCATAGGCTGATTGACCAAAAAGAGAGACAGAAGCAAAAAAGGGACAAAAAGTGCAAACAAGAGAAGAGAGACCGAAGCAAAAAAGGGACAAAAGTGCAAACAAGAGGCAAGAGGAAAGAGCGATGAATACAAGAAAGAAAAATATTAGATGTTGAAACTGCTAACCAAATAAATGTGAAGACAAATTGGGTTAGAAAGGAAGTGATAGGGTACTGGCACCATTAAGCATACGAATACTTATGAGCTACTGAGGTCACATGTGATTATATATGGGTGTAGCAAACAGCATGGCCTATTGTGGCTTGTACTATATTATCTGCAAATGGAAGGGTGCACATCATCATCATCAACCCCCTTTTTCCTATTTTCTACATGGGGTCAGGGTGTCGTGTTAACTGTGACCATCTTTCTCTATTCAATGCCATTCTCCTGCCTTCTTCAACACTCATGCCTGACTGCCACAGGTTTTCTCCCACACAATTCATCCACCTCTTTGCTAGATGCCCTCATTTTCTGTTGCCTTCTACCTGTCTAACCAACATTTTATTCAGCAGATTGTCTTCTTCCTTTCTGTACATGTGCTCAAACCACCATAATCTGTTTACTTTGACCTTTTCTACAGTGGCAGCTGCTTTGACTTCTGATCGTGTCCTCATTTCTTCATCTGTCTCACAGTGTACATCCTACCAACCATCTCAGGCATTTCATCTGCATCACCTCTATAGTACTGGTCACACCACTGTTTTGTACACTTTACTTTTCAGCTTCTTTGTCATTCTTCTGCCACGTACAACATTTGACACAGTTCCATTTGGCTGCAACCCCTCTTATTCAGGCTTTGACCTCCTCATTCAGACTTCCCTTCTGCTCAACCACCCCTCCCAGATACCTGAAGCTGTTAACGTGTTCCACTATTTTCCCGTCTACATCCATTCTCAGCTTCTTCTTATTTCCCCCATTTGCTGCTTTTACAACTGTCTTATCTATACTCAGCTTCATCCCACATGCCTTCAGTTTTTCCTTCTATTCCCAATTAACCTTTGCTGAAGTTCTTGCTCAGAATATGCCTGTAGTGCCATGTCATCTGCGTACAGCAACATTGTTGATCTGTCCCCTCCGACCCATATGCTAATGTAGTCCATCACCTGTATGAACAGCAGTGGGCTCAGAGATGAAGCCTGATGCACATCCATTCCCACTGGGAATCCCCTCTCTGAGACCAAATACTGTTTCTACTTGAGTCATTGGGTCAATGCACATAGCTTTCACTAATTCTACCAACGTTTCTGGCACTTTGAACCACAAGACTACCCAAATCAGCTTTTTTGGGACCTTGTCATATGCTTTCTCCAGTTCTAGGAATGCCCTGTTGGACTCTCTTCTCATCTCTAACTTCTTCTCAACTATCTGTCTCACTGCACACCAAATACATATGTAGTAATATTGCAGTGTCCATTACATATCACATTACAAATGACTAGATCTTCAAATTAGCTATACAAATCCTGTTTCTAGACAGCACAATTAAGCTACAAAATGTGATAAGTCTACAATTAGTAAACAGTTTTCAGGACCATTACCACAAAATTGCTAAAGATACAGTTACAGACAGCCAATATACATTTACATTGTCTCGGTTGAATGGGTTAGTGTGATGGGACCTTATTTGTATAAGTTGTCAAAGGATATGAGTGATATTTGAGTCAAACGCGTCAAAGTTAAGGCATACATTACATTTTAATAAGCACCCCACCACCATCAGACTTGTATGAGCACTGGCAACATCATGCAAGTTGACTGGCCAGTGATAACCAGTCTTGTAACGAACATTTGTAGCAGAAAGGAAAGGAATAAATGGGAGCGTGCGATTATAAAATGGGTGCCAGGAGTTACCAGTGAGGAAAGCTATTACATGGAGCATATGTTGTCGGTCCAGGCAGGAAGAAGTGACCAAGTATTCAATTTCTACATCATACGTAGCCTTCATAGCAAAGCAAGCAAAGTTATGTGCTGAAAAACCAAAACTTGTGTAGGCAAGGAAACGTGACCTTTGGTGTTTATTTCCTGTAGCACACATTAAACTTCTTTTCAGGGCATTCAAATCACAGTATGCCTTGTACATCCAGGCCTCATCACTATAGGCAGCAGAAGTGACCTATTACATATCCAGTCCTTACAAGAGGTGCAACCTTCATAGCAGAGCACACAACTTGCCTCAGCTATATAGCCACAGGCCCACTGTTAGGGGACTGTACAATCAACAAAATGGAAGGTTTAGTACAAAGTTCATCAATGCTGGATTTTATCATTATGATCATTCGAAGCTCGCAGTTGTCTCATTCAGACAGCTCCCCATCTTTGCTTCCAAAGACTTTTTCCTTGAAAGCATTTTTTTTTTTGGGGGGGGGGGGGGGAGTATGTTGTTTTACTGCACCCATGGACTGAAACACTATCAGACAGTGTGTCTGCTTTGGGAATGCCAGAGACCTCTACAGCTTTAATCAGATTCTCCAAACAGAAATATAAAATGAAAACTGTTGCCTTTGTAAAGGGCAACCACAAAACTATTTCAACCATATCAGAAACCTTATAAGCAATATCCAGTCCTGCAATGAACTTCTATATAGTAGTGCATACTCAACCCCAAAGGAAATATTAGTTGATAAATATAGGTGAAATTTTACATCCTTGTCTCCACTGAATATTAGTATGCTCACACACACCCTCAGTCTCCTCAGAGCACATCCTGAGGGCAATCTCCAAGGCCAAGAAAACCATCTCCATAAGTCCACACAATGTGTCAGTTTTTTTTTTCTTTAAACACCTTTATTGAATTATCACTTAAGACACAGATAAACATACACTTACATAAAAGAAAAAGTTAAGATGTTCACAATTACAAGCATTATACATCACATATATTATTTTATACAATTATCTTCAATCTGCATAAATTGATTGATTCCTGTCTTCCCTTACTCCTCCTCCGAAAACATTATATTGCATGTATTGTTCCCACAATTTCCATTTTTTCTATGTAATTTGCTCCTACCCTTTTCTAAAGATCCAACATCCATTTTTTTCCGCTCTCTTACAATGTTCACTACTTAAAATACAGCTGGCTTAAACTTTGATTTCCTTTTTCCAGAAATTGCTATTTGGCAGCCACCAGAATTAAACTTAACAAGGCCTTACTACGTCTAGGCAATTCAGATTCTGTATTCCAGCTCAAAAAATCATTTTCTCAGTTACTCCCATTTGCTAACCCAATATTTCTGACAGAGTACTCTGTAGGGAATTTTTTACATTTACCAATTCATTACATTCCTAAAACACATGTTCACAGTTGCCTCTTTCTTCCTGATCACATCCCCAACATTTGTCATCGACTGAAGAAAAATTCTTTGGATTTCACTTGGGTTATAAAAAGATATCTCTGTAGACACTTCCAAGAAAAAATACTAAATCTTCTAGATACTGTAGCACATTTGAGAGCCATACATCTATCCTCTCATTGTTTCCTTGTGAAGTGCATATCCAATGTCTCTTCCCGATCTTTTCTAACCTCATCTGACTGATTCCTCAGGTTATTATACAATATTTTACATTACCTACTAATTAACCCCATTTTAATAGCAGTTTCTGCTCTAGATTCAACAGAAAACTATACCAGAGTTGCTCTTTCACTCAGGATTCCCCTATCCCTTTCTCTTTCCCTACATTCTGATATCAACCCCTGGTTAGGAAGGTGGCCTAATGGTTAAGGTGTTTGCCTTAGAAACACAGGGTGCAGAGTTTGAGTCTCACAAGGGATAATTGGCTAGGCTTAAAACGGCGCGCAAGGGCAATTAGCCTAGTACTAATCTATGAACCTATAAGGAAGGCAGTCTCTAGTGTGCAATTTAAATGTCTTGCTGCCTTCTTCCGATTTTATTACCTTTCCCTCTCTGGAATTTACTGAAGAAAACTGACAAAAGAACCAAGGTACCGGGAGCAATTGTGCCAGGTTGTTTTAGTGTCAGCACCAAGCACAGCCTTGCAGACTCACTGCTAAACCATTTTAATCTCAACCACTCCATGGGAACAGTATACGAAATGCAGAGACCAACTCTGTTCATTCAGCTCTACAGAGAAGGACCCAACACTAACCCTGGTAACTACAGACCTATAAACCTAATCAGCATTATCTGTAAAGTAATGGAGTACATTACTATAGAACTTGCTAACAAGTACATTAGGAATCAACATTCCCTTGAACCAAACTATTTTGTATTTGTTAAAAGGTAGATCCTGCCTCTTAGTGGACTCAAGTGACATGTGCACTGGATTCAGGAAAATCAGTACAAACTGCATACCCTGACCTGGAAAAAGCCTTTGACACCATCCCACATTCAGGTATTATGAAAAAGGTAATCAAGCTAAACTGTAAACCTAAAATGTAAACTCTTGCTCTATGTGCAGGAGAACAAACTGGCTTAGTGACAGAACCTAATCTGTTAGAACAGAGGGCATCCTCATACTCTCATAAAAGAGGGACATTACTTATTGGGTTACTCAGGAATCGGTTACTACTCTTCAGGATTTACTTCTCTGATGATCAAGGGCCTGTGGCTGTGTAAGTTTGTGGATGCCTGCAAATTCACATTTATTATAAGTGTTTAAGATGACTTTCAGATTCTCTGGGTGGGGGGGTCTGCCTCATAGAAATAAATGGTGGCAGGACCATGACCTTAAGCCAGGTGCTATGTAGTATAGTACAGTGTCCTTTGGCAAACACTGGCACCTATACATCTAACACAAAGATGATACCCCATTGAAAAGGAATGCACTTATTAGGACTTAAGACACATTAATTGACAATTAGCTATCCCTTAATCATCAAGTATCAATTGCAATCCTTTTAAATAACCATACTGACTACTAGTGGTATAGTCTCTGGGTCTAAGGATGTCATTACTCCTCCTCTATCTGACCCATAACAGAATATAATGCCCCTCTGACCCATAACAGAATATAATGCCCCTTTTGGTAAGTACTTCTCTATACAAATGACAGCTAGAAAGACCACAGCATTCCCTCACAAAGGAAGTCAAAGACGTGTACACATGTCTTCTATGTGAAACATAGACTGCTTTAATGCAGGTCTTCTTTTCCCCGTTTCTTACAGACTTTTGAGGCGGACCTTTGCCTGGCTTAAAAACCCAAGTAGAATCCAATTCTAAGCAATTTCCTGTATATTTATAAACCAATACCTTAAACATCCACTTGAAGGAACTAAAATTCCAAAGCAGCATAAACAGAAAATACTGACAAGATGGAGGTCACTCTCTCTCTCTCTCTGTGAAAGACTTCATCTTCTAAGGAAAAGGCTTCCCTTAAATGTAAAGCAGAGTGGCATCCTTACTCTATTCAAATACATCCAGGGTAAATGGACTGCAACCATAAATATAGCCCTAGTCTGGCCCTCAAGCCCTCAGTGAAGTGGGAAGAATGGGGTATTCATTTGTGTTGTAATGTACTGATGATACTAGACTCTGAGACTACACTTCAAGTGCGCTATCTGATCGTCAGCCTAGTAAAAGAAAAGCTTGAAGCACCACTCTCTTCCTTTAATAGTATTAATAATTACTAGAAAATTTCTACATTAAAAGTGCAGGACTGTGGCCAGCTCATCTGACCCCGTCAACTCAAAGTTGAAGTCTTCTCCTTTTGCTCCTGTAATGGCGGCCAGCTTGCTAAATGTAACAAGCAGCTTTCTTGAGAGCCGATACCCAGGGCAGCCATCGTCTTTGCCTCACCCTAGTTACTGCTCTGTTAAAATGTATTATGATTGAAGCATGAACAATGCAGACACTGGGTATACCTGTCAGCTGCAGGATTACACCCCTCCCCACACAAGCTCACTTGGTCTTAACCATAAATGTATTAATGAAGGGGTAAGAACCATTGCAACAGCTTTGATTAAGGAACAAGACTGACCAAAAGAAAATATCTTACAGTTCAGTATAAAAAAAAAAGTGTGTCCACAGTCAAACTGCAGTATGGGGATATTTTGTTTTGTGAACTTTAGCATGAAGGAAGGAACTAGTGATCGGTGAGAAGGAGCAGAGGTCTTATGGGTAAGCGAGAGAGTTCAGAGCAGCTTGAAAGGTTATATTTGTTAAGCTACCTCATGCTGTAGGCACAAGTCCTACCTGTTATAGCTAATGAAACTCTTCTTTATGAAAAACGCTGCTGCATTTTAATACAGCAGTATCTGAAAACAATGACAGAAGAACCACGTTGCATTTTGTAACTCTTTAGCAGACGAGGATACATCGCACTGCATAACTGCTTTTCTCATGAAGCTTCCTGTCACCGATGATATTTTAAGAAGGCTGAATACAGCTTAGGACAAAGTATGATCTATTATATTTCTTAACTGATACATAAAAAGTTTGTACTTCAAGTGAAGCAGATCAAGTTTATTGAAGCTGATCTCAGCGTAAGTCTACACTTTTAAATAATGTCTCATTCTACAGTGGTTATAACAGTACAAAGCTTTCTTTGAATAACAAAAACTGTATCACTATAGTTCATTTTCTGTTAATGATAATGCTATATATAATTATAAAACAAACATCTAGGGCTAACCTATTTGCATTGGCTTATTATAGATAAAGTATCACTGAATACTTTATTGCGTTCTTGGTTTCAGTTTCTCCCTGTCTATATGGGAAATGTGACACTTTGCCGTAACAGAAGTGGTTCCTATTCCTTACAGCTGCTTCCAAACTTAGATGACGCCTGTGTAGTTCATTTTTTTGGCAATCTGCATTATTTTAAACAGCTCTTTTGGAAGATGTGGCATTTAAACTAAGTCAAGTCTAAATTATTTAAACCAGTTTGAATTCAGAATGATGCCGGATATCATCTATTCAATCAAATGTGAGATTTTACATCCACACCTTTCTTTGCTAAGGCACATCATTACAAGAGAAGGATGGAGTTCTGAGCGAGGTACATCCACACTGCCCCACACCATCACTATGAGCACTTTTTGGCTCCAGCAAGGATTACTATGGCATGAGTATGCCAAAAGGATTAGTATCTCCAAACTTTACATACATCTCAATGTGTGAATCCATGGTGAAAGTACATGCTTAAGTAATTCTGCTTTCACCATAACAAATCTGTTACATAGCCAGAGGCAATAATCAAGACTACTATTTTATTAACAACATCCTTAGGAAGTGGTAAAGAGTTAAAAACAGCCACCGCAGCAAGGAGAAAAATCCCAACCCAACCCTGGCATTCATAAACAGTGTCTACATCTGTACCAACTTCATGCACATTACTTTTAGTGCACAGTTGTGGGTCTGTTGGAATTAATGGACATTAGTCACTGTAATTGCCATTGATGTACAACATCCTTTAATTTTACTGAATGGTGAAGAGGATGCCCAATACCCTGACGTGTCATAAGCACTCCTGTACAATGGCTGTTCCATTTGACTGAATGGTAAATAGAATGCCTTGTACCCTAACACATCATAGGCACTCCTGCTCAATGCCCTTTCATTTTACTAAATGGTGAATAGGATGCCTAGTACCCTGACATGGCTTAGGCACTCCTGTGTTTGTCATGGCTGAAAGAGCTATTTATCATGACAGCACTACACAGCTCAGCAATTTAAGGTTGTTGCTGTATTACATTACAGTCTCCCTCAACAAGCAGCTACGTGCAGCTCCTTGTTAAGGCATACTGTACCACAAGTACCTGCCTTACATTTCTTCACTGGGGTCTCCTATCATGTTTATGATTCATAAAGAAACCAGAGTCATTTAGCAAGAAAAACATACCAGGGGTCATTAAGCTAAACAGAGCATCTGGTGCTGAACAAACTGGCACTAGTGGGGTGGGATCACGTCATGTGTAATACCAGGATTACCTGCAAGGTAGGGAACTCTGCTGCCACACATTGTTTTCCTGTGTCACACACAAAAGTTGTTCTTATTTTTTTTTTCTAATTTTTACTGAGCTAGTCTGTAACTCACTACAGTAAGGTGAACAACAAGCTACCATGAGAAGGGGACTGTTGATCTTGACAGCACAGTATCAGGGGTAGGTACGTGGTTGATGTCCTGCGGGTCATCCATACCAGGACAAGCTGGTACTCTAATTGAAATGCATATGATAAGAAGGGAGGTAAATTCTATATGTACTACATAGAGTATTAAGCTTACACACTGGCACAAGACTATGTATATATATATATGTTCTTGTTCCATTAAGTTTTAATCTTTCTGAACTGATACAAGACTGGCACATACACCAGCCCCGCCCTACTGCACATTAGCATTCTTTAGTACTGTGTAAGAAAGCACAAAGGACAGCAGTGACTTATGGGGCAGACCATTGCGTTCAGCACAGCAAAACAATTACTGATGGGAAATAAGGCAATAGAGAAAGAATGTGTTTTCACTGCAGCTCAGATGGAGGAGACAGAAATATCAGAAATGGGAATGCAGACCAGTATTTCAGACTTACGTTAACTTTATCAAAAGCATATCCGTTTCAAATTAAAGAAAAAGTTTCGAGTCATCAGATATTACTGAAATGCAAAAGAGCATGAAGACAGAAGTCCCTGTAAGATTAACACAAATAAGCTAAAGATGTCAATTCCAACAGAAGGGGCAGAAAATTAAATAAATAAACAAGCCAAATAATGGGGAAAAGGGTTTATTAAGAAAAGAGCACTGAACTGGAACAGGAGTGGAATTACAAATTTAAGAATGATTAGAACAATATGAAACTATAAACAGATATAACCTTTATTTTTTTTTCAAATGTCAGAGCAACAGTTTTAGCTCTTTCAGTGGAACGGGTCCAAGATGGAAAAGAGTGTCTTGTTTACAGAACCATGAAAAGTATTTCAGATGCCAGAAATTATCACAATACAACTTCAGTTAGGTTTTTAGTAGTAGACAATGGCAAGGTACAGAACACTTTTACACTTTTTGACAAAATGAAACAGCAACTTTATAAACACATGTCGCGGATTTTCTATGGCTTGCCACTGGGCTCTGTGAAACAGGAAAGCAGTTAAGTGAGACAAGGCAGAAATTACGGGCTAAACAGAGATCCTCATTACAGACCTATACAAACTATAACCTAAAGACGTTTAATCTGTTTTTCTTATAAAACTGATGTCTGACTAGAAGCAGGAAGCAAAACTTGAACTTAAGAATCCAGGAATCCTAAACACTGACCACATCAGGCTAAGCAAATCTGTCTGGAGAGTGGGGGTGTTTGCAACTCAGGAAACACAGCTACACAATGAGGTCAAATGGAAAATCAGACAGAGCAGAGATATATGCTAATGACTGCATAATGAGTTGTGCTAATGAAGTAAGAAAACAAGACAGAGTGATTCAGAAATGCATACATAATGTGGAACCATGTTTTAGCGAAGAACACAACCATATACTCACATTCAACCAGAGAAAAAACTTTAAAAATGTTAGGGGTTGCCACAGCAATTGTAAACTTGTATCTACAAGAGGGTTTTATACCAGCAGCGGCTGCCAATGGCTCTCAATGTCACCCCTGAGGTGCAGGGTCTTCTGAGCACACTCAACATAACATGCTCTCAACGACCCTGACATAATGGACCATTGTCAAGTGGAGAGGAAAATACCATGCAACAAATATTGGACATGCGTTGGCCTCATCTTCTGCCATGTAGGAGTTGTGAAGTACCCACCCCTGTAGAAACAAAGGTATGTGCGCCTTTACATGTATTCGGTACAGGGATCGTTCAGTGACGAATTGAGGAGATATCTGCCTTGACAATATGCCATCAGTTCCTTGATGCCAAGCTTCAGGATACAGGCGAGGATATTTGGTTCCCATTTATTCCAGAGAAGAGAACAAACACCAGGTAGGACTTCTATACCACAGCTCATTTCCCTGAAGTACTGGGGGCCATGGATTGTACCAACATGGAAATAAATGCCCCACCTATTGAACAGGGAAGGAGGGTATATCAGCCACAAAGGCTATCAGTCCATCAACTGCCAGATGTTCTGTAATGCACAGGGTATCATCTACAGTGTGTTTGCAGGCCACCAAGGGAGTTTCCCTGACTCATACATATGGCAGACATGTTATGTTTACTAATGGTCTGTGAGGGTGACTTCCCACATGGCCATTTACTGGGAGGTGCTGGATATTCCCAACAACCTTGGCCACATAACACAACAGTACAGGTTTACAACCATGACTATTCATAAACCAGAAACATCATACAGCACGTGTTTAGGCTGCTGAAGTCACAATTCTACTGCATGGATACATCCATCAGAGCCCAGCAGTACACATGTGCAAAAATTATGTTTGTGCCATACTTCTGAGGAAGCAGATACAATGCGGCAACGGCCAGAAACCACAATTCCTGGCACCACAGGGAGTGGCAGCTGAGATAGATGAGAAGTTAGAGGAAGAGTTAGCAGCAGGGAAAGACCATGCCAGATGGAGGCAGGCACAGTATGTATGCCATGGCACTAGCATAACTACATAACAGCTAAGCAGATACACACAGTTAAAATTATACATAATAAAAAACATATTATGCTTATCTGTCCCCAGACTGGTACCTCTGTGCACCAGACATAGTCCAGGTCAGAGCACCTTAAGGTCATGGCACACTTTTCATTTGCACGAGTGGGACAGCAAGCTATACTGCATAACTGTAAGCAGATACATACAAGTAACAATGATGCTTGCAGAAACACCAGACTGTGCTTTCCCACACAGGATGGCCACACCTCATGCTCTTATATCATATAGACTTTCCCTATTAGTCATGTTTTTTATGCTAATTAGTTTGCAACTCTTTAGTATTTCTGAATTGCATCAATTGAGCAAAGCAGGTAAACATCATGCTGAGTTCTTCATGAGGCCATGCACATGCAACAGCACCTGGGAAGAGTAGGCCAGATAAAGAATATTGCAAGATAGTCCGGCTCATACCTTCTAGGTGTACCTCCTTAGGGCTATTGTTACAGAAATTAGTCTTTAAAGAGACATGTTCCTAAAACCTATACATTGGAAAGGTCTAACACACACACTGTAGTGCTCTAAAGTTTTACACGGCAGCCATGGTATACAGTAGTAAATGCTGTTAACATAGCAAATTAAAACTGTAGAAAAGAATATTACCACTTCTGGAGTAGTTTGTGTGGTTCTGACATGCAGCTGTTGGTAAGGGGGGGCAGTACAGTGGTCAACATTTTGACCATTTGCCCAATAATTATGTGAGGTGTTTGTTCCACAGCCTATATATCACAGGTTGTCAGCAAGGGTTCTATCCCTAACCAAAGAAAATTTTATATGGTACTGAGCATATATTCTCAGTAGGAAAAACAGGGATTGAGGTTTGCCATGTTTCATACCTTAAAGTGGCATTGGAGGCAAAATACTGTATGAGTGCAATGTTATTAGAAAGCCTTTCCGTAATACTACACGAGTGCAATGTTACTAGTAAGCCATTCCGTAATACTACACAAGTGCAATGTTACTAGTAAGCCATTCCATAATACTACATGAGTGCAATATTACTAGTAAGCCATTCTGTAATATTACACGAGTACAATGTTATTAGTAAGCCATTCTGTAATACTACACGAGTGCAATGTTATTAGTGAGCCATGCTGTAATATTACAAGTGCAATGTTATTAGTGAGCCATTCTGTAATACTACACGACTGCAATGTTATTAGTAAGCATTGCCATAATACTACACAGGTGCCATGTTATTAGTAAACCATGCTGTAATACTACATGGGTGCAATGTTATTAGTAAGCCATTCTGTAATACTACACGGGTGCAATGTTATTAGTAAGCCATTCTGTAAAACTACATGAGTGCAATGTTGTTAGTAAGCCATTCTGTAATACTACACGAGTGCAATGTTATTAGTAAGCCATTCTGTAATACTACACGAGTGCAATGTTATTAGTAAGCCACCCTGTAATACTACACAATTGCAATGCTATTAGTAAGCATTCCCATAATACTGCATGAGTGCAATGTTATTAGTAAGCACTGCCATAATACTACACGAGTGCAATGTTATTAGTAAGCATTGCCATAATACTACACGGGTGCATTCTTACTAGTAAGCCATGCCGTAATACTACACAAGTGCAATGTTACTAGTAAGCATTGTAATAATACTACACGGGTGCAATGTTATTAGTAAGCCATGCCGTAATACTACACAAGTGCAATGTTATTAGCAAGCCATTCCATAATACTACACAAGTGCAATGTTATTAGTAAGCCATTCCATAATACTACACGAGTGCAATGTTATTAGTAAGCCATTCCATAATACTACACGAGTGCAATGTTATTAGTAAGCCATTCCATAACACTACACAAGTGCAATGTTATTAGTAAGCACTGCCATAATACTACACGAGTGCAATGTTATTAGTAAGCATTGCCATAATACTACACGGGTGCATTCTTACTAGTAAGCCATGCCGTAATACTTCACAAGTGCAATGTTACTAGTAAGCATTGCAATAATACTACACGGGTGCAATGTTATTAGTAAGCCATGCCGTAATACTACACAAGTGCAATGTTATTAGCAAGCCATTCCATAATACTACACAAGTGCAATGTTATTAGTAAGCCATGCCGTAATACTACGAGTGCAATGTTATTAGTAAGCCATGCCGTAATACTACGAGTGCAATGTTATTAGTAAGCCATGCCGTAATACGAGTGCAATGTTAGTAGTAAGCCATTCCGTAATACTACACGAGTGCAATGTTATTAGTAAGCCATTCCATAATACTATACAAGTGCAATGTTATTAGTAAGCCATTCCATAATACTACACGAGTGCAATGTTATTAGTAAGCCATGCCGTAATACGAGTGCATTGTTAGTAGTAAGCCATGCCGTAATACTACACAAGTGCAATGTTATTAGTAAGCCATTCCATAATACTACGAGCCTGTTTAATAGTTAGCCATTCCATAATACTACACGAGTGCAATGTTATTAGTAAGCATTCCATAATACCACGAGTCTAATGTTATTAGTTAGCCATTCCATAATACTACAGGAGTGCAATGTTATTAGTAAGCCATTCCATAATACTACACGAGTCTGTTATTAGTAAGCCAATCCATAATACTACGAGTGCAATGTTATTAGTAAGCCATTCCATAATACTACGCGAGTACAATGTTATTAGTAAGCCATTCCATAATACTACCCAAGTCTGTTATTAGTAAGCCATTCCATAATATTACACGAGTGCAATGTTATTAGTAAGCCATTCCATAATACTACACGAGTGCAATGTTATTAGTAAGCCATTCCATAATACTACACAAGTGCAATGTTATTAGTAAGCCATTCCATAATACTACATGAGTGCAATGTTATTAGTAAGCTATGACATAATACTACGAGTCTAATGTTATTAGTAAACCATTCCATAATACTACGAGTGCAATGTTATTAGTAAGCCATGCCATAATACTACACGAGTACAATATTATTAGTAAGCCTTTCTGTAATACTACACGAGTGCAATGTTATTAGCAAGCCATTCCATAATACCACACGATTGCAATGTTATTAGTAAGCCATGCTATAATACTACATGAGTACAATGTTATTAATAAGCCATTCTGTAATACTACACGAGTGCAATGTCATTAGTAAGCCATTCCATAATACTACACGACTGCAATGTTATTAGTAAGCCATGCTACAATACTACATGAGTACAATGTAATTAGTAAGCCATTCTGTAATACTACACAAGTGCAATGTCATTAGTAAGCCATTCCATAACACTACACAAGTGCAATGTTATTCGTAATCCATTCCATAATACTACATCAGTGCAATGTTATTAGTAAGCCATTCAATAATACTACACGAGTACAATGTTAATAATCCATTCCATAATACTACATCAGTGCAATGTTATTAGTAAGCCATTCAATAATACTACATGAGTACAATGTTAATAAGCCATTCTGTAATACTACATCAGTGCAATGTTATTAGTAAGCCGTTCCACATTCTGTTCAACCATCTGCTTCCCTTCCCTTTTCATTTGTGTCATGTCCTCCCATTCCAGCCTTTAATCTGGTCAAAAAATGCAAACACACAACACATGGAGGCACAAATGGCTTATAAACCAATGTTTTCTTTCTTTTTTTTTTATATAGTCATTTTGAGATACTTGGAATCAAGCAGCATCACTGGTCAGGTAAGGGTAATGGTAGATCACCCCCCCCCCAGCAAAAATGATAAAAATTCCTATGCATGGGCTAAGACTTTGACATCAGTTGTGCACCAGATATCACATCTTAGCATCACTGCATGTCACCAAGCAAATCTGATGTCAAAAACAACATAAAAGTAATGTAAGGACATTGTGTCCTTTGTAACAGCTTCCATGGCTCACTGTACTCATATGTGAAACTTCCATTTCAGCGCACTGCAGCATGCTTCTAATCCAAAAAGGTTGGGATGCTGTCATATAATGTTGCTTCTTAAGTTTACTCCATTACCATGAACACCTTTTCACACATTCTGCACAAGAGCTTCAGTGGCATACCTCTATAAATGCCTTCTTTGTTAAGAAGACACTGACTGATCTATGCAGGATATGCAGGAGTTTGACTCCTGTCATGTGAATTTATTTTTCATTGGTTCCCACTGCTGTGAAAACCTTAAATGATTGTTATCCACCCCAGTCCAGTGAAAGACATGGCATATGTAGGAAATGCACTGCTTAGTGACTTTTAACACGTTGCAAAAAAAAAAAAAAAACACAGCACACACACAAAGGAATGACAGACAATAATAAGAAAGCTTTTATTTTTTTCAAACAGTGTGTGAAGCTTGGCACAGAGCAACAGTGATAGAAATAGCTAGGCGAGGATAAATGACAGTAACCATCTTACAGGAAAAGCTGCAAAGAAATATTTTGGTTACACTAATGAATTGGTGATTTTATACTAGAAGAATGATAGAAAGATATAACAACATGTGGACTGATTTGTTATACTGACCCACTTCAGGTCAACCATAGTTTAATTTTTCATTTCTTTCACTATATAGTACAGTTGCAGGGCTTACACTCCCCACTGGTGTTAGGTATGGTGCAAGTTATTGCACCACATTAATCTAGTAATGTCTTATGTATAGTATGTTATCAATTGTTCTGAAGCTTTTCTCATCGGGCCTCCAGTAAAAACAGACAACTCTGTCCAGTCGGACCTCCCCAGTAAACAAATGTAAAATAAATAAATATTACTTTATACCCCACAACCTGTGTACACTTCACTTTCACAGCCATACTGCTGCAAACATTAGGGTCTACCATTCCACATAATGTTTTTTAATGCAACTCCCTTTCCACTTTAATGTTCACCTTCTCCATGATTTTTGTTAGTGATTCCAACTCCAGCCTCAATGTCTGTGTTACTTGCTTTCTATTGCTCATATATTTTTGTATCTGCTGCTGCTGAATACATCATCATTAAACACTGCTTGCACTCGAAGTGGGAATACATACTGTGTCCGGGGGGAGGGGGGGTGCCATGGGAGTGACACAAACTCTGAAAATGACATATACTGGAGTTAGCATATGCAAGTAACACCGATTGGGATGCAGCCCTCCATGCTGGGGTGCAGGGAGCTGAAGCTTCTTTGAAAAAATGTTATAATGGCATAACATTTTGATTTGAGATTCACTGTATTTCCCTGCCATTTGCATTTTTCATAGTTGCATAATCACAACAGTGGGTTCTGCATATGTGAACGGAAATTGTTCTCTGTGATTTTTTTCACTGGGTTTCTGTTGTCATTGATCTTAGTTTTAGTGACTGCAAATAGAGAGATGTTCCCTGAAACTACTTTCACTGGTAGTGGAATTTTCCACTTTCCCCACTGTTATGCAACCTCAGAGATGGTATATTGAAGTTTATGTGGGTGTTCCTCCACACGGGGGATGCAGGGGGTCTTGCCCCCTCATAAAAAATACTATTTCAAGGTTTGTAAAAGGTGTTTCACTGAACTGTTTTCTAGGTTTTCTCATTCAACAAAACTGCTGTCAATCACTCGACATGTATGTGTCTGAAGTTTCATTTTGTCATTGCTTTCGCTTATGTTTACTGCCTGGTGGCCCACGTCACAGCTATATAATGTTCTTGGATCAGTCTAACTACTTGGATAACAAACAAACCAACAAAAAATAATTTGACATGATTATCACAAAGATCCTGGCCTTCATTTGTTGATGCTATTATATCCCATCCATTTGTGTTTTCCATTAATTTTCTTCTTTCCAAGTTACATTACTTTGCATTTTGTGCACTTACTTTTCAGATCTGACTCCATCCCTCAATCTTAGCAAGCAGTTCCTCACCTCTTTACAGCCTTCTTCTTTTATCAGCCTGTTTTATATCTCTACATTACCAACAGAAAGGTTAATTTTCCCTTCTGCACTGTTTTGTATACAGACACTGAAAACAAATATCGTAGTACTGACCCCTTGGGGTACTAACTCATCATCAAATTTCCTGGGACTTGGAACCATTTACTGTGAACCTCTGTAACTTACTGCCTAACCTGCGATTTGCCCACAGTGCCACTCAGACATTCAATCTAGACTTTATAATCAGTTCTGTAATCAGCTGTGTTGTACCAAGTCAAATGCCCCAGTAAAAGCAGGCTGTGAAAACAACCCCTTTCTGTTCTGATGTCATTATTAACATGTCAAAGGACTGCATTTGTCTGTGTCTGGTAATAATTTCCTGTTATGAGTCCCAGTTGTTTTGGAAAATCTGTACCCAGTGACTATCCTTTCTATTAATATGCCTCACAAACTTCTCCCACTAGCTAAGTTACTAATCAACTAACATCAGACTGGAAACCTCTCCATCTATCTTTCTACTCAATTAATAATACTTTTCAGACCATATGAAAACAAGTTAGCTACAAAATACATGATAATAAAGACCTACCATAATATTTATACTCCCAATCTTTACATGAAAACATTAATATTTTTGCAGTTCATTATTTATCACAAGAATAAGTAAATACTACCCACTTCCTAGGCTGAAAGTTTAGCAACAAAAAGTACACATCAGTACATTCCATAAAGTGAACATGCCATTTTATGTTAGTTATCAGGCAACATGGCTTACCTTATACATACTGGTTGTCTCATGCAAGAACACAAAATTGTGGTTGGAATGTCTGGGAACACACAGGACACAAATAAAGGTCTCATCTTTCTGGCAGAACAGCTCTAGTCTCCGTC
>NC_056744.1:1656320331-1656325331 GCF_019279795.1 Protopterus annectens
TAGTCTATCAAATTTTGTCAACTAAACAGATGTTGATCAAGCCAAATTCAAATCTCCCATACACACACACACACACACACACACACACACACACACATATATATATATATATATATATATATATATATATATATATATATATGGGTCTACTTCACTTACCTGACATCCCATATAACCGACATGCAAAACACCGAGCGACGACACTGACATTTCACAACACCGAAACTGCACATACCCAACACAGACAATACCGACACTTCAAAACCCCGACACACCCCTGTAAAACATACACACACAAACAACATACAAAAGATACACAACACTCGACATAAAATACCTAGTTCCCCTCACTCACACCCTGCCAACCATCCACACTAAATTAAACCCTTACCACTAAAACAAAACAATACACTACAAATAAAAAATCTAAAACACTTACCCTCACATTTCACGTTCTTGCAGGGGGCTATGCCCCCCTGCACCTCCCATACCCCCCATAACTTAAATATTCCAACTTCGAGCTTGCACTACAACATCCACAAAAGCAGATTTCCTGTTCTACTCAAGCTGGACTATCGACCATTCGGAAGTCGGCATTCTGATGTATCGATCATCTGACACATCAAGCTTTTCGGCTCTGTGTTTAGTGTGTCAGTCAACTGAGATTTCAATAATCTCAAGTAGACCCATAGAGATATATATATATATATATATATATATATATATATATACATATATATATATACATCAGCTTCTCTTTTAGATAATAATATTAGAATATGCCACAGAAACTGAATATAGCTGAATATATTGTCTATGTTTTAGTGTTTCAGTGTTGTTACAGATGGCACAGTGGTGCAGCGGTAGCATTGTCTCCTCACAGCAAGAGATTCTCTGGTTCGATGCTCAGCTGGGGTACCTTCTGTGTGGAGTCTGCTTGTCTTCCCTGCATTCATGTGGGTTTCTTCCCACGTTACAAAGACAGGTGTCTTGAGCATTTTTCCCCAGACCTCCACTAAAAATTGGCTTCATTCCAAGTCGGACTTTTCCAGTAAACAAATGTTAAATAAATAATGCTTTCCTGAGGGATGTGCTTCTCCATTTGCTTTAATTACCTTTTAGTTTTCAGTGTGTAAACAATATATTCAATTGGATTTAGGAAAAAATGGTAATATGGCCATACTGAAAAAATAGCCAAGCAAAGCAATGCAGTGTGGCTTAACAGTGATTATTGAAATAGCAGGAGATAATTAGCATGGCTGTGTGTAGGATGAAGGTACATAAGTAGAAAGTTTACAGGAGGAAACAGCAGGAGCTAAGGTAAAAGATAGCTATTGGTGTGGTACTTATGTGACTAACAATGCTCTGGAGTGTGCATGTAGTATTTCCATGATGATACACACTCACATGCATATCGCTGGGTCTTGTCGCTCATGGCTGATACCCACAGTAGGCTATACACAGCCAAAGCCACCACAAATTTTATAATATAAATAGGAAAGAAAGAAGTATATAGAAAGGTCAGAAAGGGTACAAGCAAGCACAAGAAAACACTGAAGGACAGGCAGAAGGGAAGAGATCAGTTGGGGTGGGGAATAAAGGTTTACTTTTTGGTAGGAAAGGCAGCTATTTGAAGGTAGCATGGGGGTAAATGTGAGTGGGAAAGAGGGTGTAAGAATGGCAGCAGGGCAAGACAAAAAAGCACAAAAGGCAGACAGGGGATGTGATGGCACAAATGGGGGGGAGTCGCAAAGGAGAGATGCAAACAGAAAGAGGAAGGACAAGTGATGATGGGGTAATAGGAGATAGAGTGGGGTTATGAATGGTTACCAAATGGCACAGTGCAGTGTCCAGCCTGAAGTCAGTTATATCCATGTCTGCTCTCAGGGCTAAGCCTAACCACTGCTGGCATGCTGGTTTGCATCATGCATCTATGCAAGTCTTCAGGTCATATAAGGATGTGCTACAAGGGTGGGAGGTTGGCATAATGGTTAAGGTGTTTACCTTACAGACACAAGGTGCAGGGTTTGATTCTTACATGGGATAATTGGCTAGGTTAAAATGTCCCACAAGGGTAGTTAGCCTAATACTAATCTAAGAACCTCTGAACAGGCAGTCAATCTGGCCTCAAACCTACAGTCTATGCCAGACGCTAACAGTCCATCCACCTTCTGTTTGGTAAGGCACTGTGACTCCCTGAGTGATGTCACCCAATGGGGTGCAAACACTCACTACTGGAGCGATAGTACCAAAGGGTATCAGTGACCCTCCCCCCATATAACCCTCCTTGCACAGAACACCCTTTATCAACCTGCTTAGAGGTGGGCTGGAGTCTGCAGGGGACCCAGCAGGTGATAATAAGACAGGTGCAGAATATGGTTACTGCTGCTCCTGCATTACATCCAGCTCCACAGCCAATACTCTATAAAACCAAAAGTCGCTAGACAGAAACAAAACAAAACAAAAGTAAAATAATAAAAATGAAGACACAGCAGCAAAGAGAACAATAATATAAAAGAATTTATCAGTAGATTGTGTCACAACAGTGTGTACTATTAAAGGTCCTAGAATGAGTAAAATGTAGTTAGATAAGCTACTGTAACACAAAAGCAAGGTATAGTTTGGAAAACACCAACTAGAAAGCACTACAGAGGAGAATATTTTGTGAGGTACTCTGACATCCCTTTGTAGGACAGTAGCATATTGCAGGACTGTCAACCAGGGTGTGTGCAATGGCCATTACGGTTAGACAGAAGTAACCACACTGTGCAAATGCAGTGCACAGCCTGATGATGTGAGGACTATGTGATAGACCAGAGAGGCAAATGTTGTGATGTGTGGCAGCAACATGAGAAACAATAACCTAGACATATATGAAGCAAGGAGGTGCAATAAATCCATCCATTCATCTATCCACAATCAATTTTTCCTATTTTTGTACATGGGGTTGGACTGTCACTTTAACAGTGCCAATCATCAAGAGCCAAAGGTAACACCACCAGATGGCTGGCTAAGAACTTAATATCTACATGTCCATGGTACAAAATGCATAGCTAGCACAGTCATGAGTGTTGGAAAGGGGAGTCCAATAGTACATCATGCAAGGTTGATGAAGACAGTATGCATGCGGGACCCAATTGGAGGAACAATGAGGAACATGTCTTTGAATACTACCACCTATAACTGTACCATAGTGGACACACACAAAACGTTAAAGGAAGTGTTGAACCCAACAACGGTAGTGCTGCAGTTTGCAGTAAATGTACAGGATAACTAATAGTAGTAGGTACAACAGTAGCATGGTGCATTTGCTAATGTACATATGTCACAGAAAGTGAATCAAGCCAGAAGGCATTGGCGAAAGTTACAGCATGTATGTCTAGGTTTCTAATAATGACAATTAAGTCAGATATGCAGGTAAAACACTAATTCCATATGCATACCCTGCCATCCGAACAGCCACTTACTCTGGCAGATTAGTCTGTTCTCCTTTATCTCACCAGGTTCTATAAAACAGAGAAAGCAGAAAAAAAAACACAGCATGACCATTAAATTCCAAATCTGCATATAGCTGCAGAAAAAAGTTTACAGTTTTTAACTTAAATTACCCCGTAATCATACTTACTGTTAACTCCTGCTCCGTCTTTATAACTTTTTCCCATTTGATAAAAAAAGGTCAGAGGGAGGGGGCTCTGGTCAATTCAACAATGTTGACACTGCTCATCAGAGTGGGTGATGATTGTATCATCACTCCCATCCTCGACAAGACAGTGTCAGGCATCCACTTTGTCCTGGAGGCACTCATGAGTTCTCCTGCAAGCACTTCAGGTGCAGATGCAGGAGGTGGCAGAAGAGTTTTATCTTGTCTTGCACCAACTGGGAGCCTTATCAGCTTCAGCCCTTACAGAAATGTTGGTACCAGGAGGAAAAACTGGCAGCAAATTTATGTGCACACATGTTGCTGGTGTCACATGACATGCATAGAAAGGCAGAAATGGAGAATGAATAAACAAAGCACCACAGCAACTATAGCAACACTATCGTGCAGGTGATTGGAAGGCCAGGCTGCGCCTGTCAAATAATGGTCTGCAGCTCAGAGAGTGTGCTTGATTTACTCCAGCATGCCAGCAAACCACTAAATAGGACAATGAAGTGACATTGAGCTGCTATAGGCTGCATGTTATTTTACAGAATGCACGCATACCCATGTGTGCTCTGACGCGACTGGGCATGCTCAGACCTCCGAACAGTCTACAGTGCATGTGCACAGGCAGTCAGGGTCATAAGAGCATAATGTAGGGCATATTATGCATTGCAGTAATACTGCAATTTACAGACATGTAGCATAAGTTACCCCATTAACATAATCACTGTGCTACAAACCCCATAAAAATGCAATATAGACAGTAGTCATCACTGTGGTGTTTCTCACACTACTGAGAATTTAATGGCAAAGAAAGAGGCTTTGTTAGATAGTACTACACTGATATTCAACTTCTAGCATCATTCTATACCTCTAATTGTAAGTGGACAGGGGGTAAGTGACAATGTTAACAATTTATATGGGGGGGTTACACAACAGTAACCAGATGACAGGTGGATAAGCAGTGTAGGGTGTGACTGGAGAATGAGGAGAGACAAAGCACTGGTGTAGACATCAGCCCACCAGTGGAAGACTTACTGATGCACCGTGAGTTATACACTAAGTTGGTAGGCCTGAAACACAGACAGAGAGAAATGTGTTGGACTGCACACCCTGTTCTGCAGTTGTCTGGTGTTATACACAAAGACTGGGTTGGGGTGGGAGTTGAGGACATGACAGAATAACTCATGCAGGCTGTGGTTCAGAGTGTATGTCACAGTTTGATATTGCTATTTTACACAGCAGACAGTGTGGGAAGATGACAGTATGAATGTAAACCACAGTCTGTCCCTAAGCTTTCTCCCCTGAGCCACTGCTGTGATGGAGCCTGTGTTAGTGGAGTATGACAAGCATTCCA
>NC_056744.1:1656327831-1656387831 GCF_019279795.1 Protopterus annectens
AGTCAACTATGTCCTGTCATGGAGCTGATGGCATGTTAGGGTCAGTCAGATCCATCTGCAAGGAGGGCATTGGTACAAACCATCACGTTTAATGGCTGCAAGAATTGCCTCTAACAGGTGTTGTCCCCTTAATGCAGATGTCTTAACACCTTAAAAAATTGTTTTCTGAGAGTTCACCAAAAAATGAGTAGTGTACACTTTTGCTGTCCAAAGCTGATGCCTACTGCATAATTTCCCTATGTATCATGCCTGCACAATATTGTTCTCTGAATCCACCCACTCATTGTGCTATTTAACATTCTGCTAATTCTCTGTGAATCCCAGCTATTGTTTATTTGTTATGCTGTTAAAGCACTTCCATTGTATAGTTTCTGCCACTATAAAAGAGCCATGTACCAGACAAATACAATCCAGGTAATAAATAAATAGTTTAAAACAAATAACTGCAGAGCACCAATACTCAAAGACAAAAAGAAAATCCAAATAAACCAGCAGATAGGAGAATTGTGGTGCCAGGGTAAAAACAACTAACTGATCTGATAAAGTCTTTTTTTAACAGAAGAAAACACTCACATACTGATACAATATGGTGCCCATCTAATTAACTATATTCAATAAATAAAATTTGTTAAAATAAATTCCATTGTATGAACACACATAAAATCCATTGCATTCCTAGACTTAACTTTTTCTCTCATTTCCCTTCTCTACATTCCCGCCATCTGCTTCTTCTTCCCATCATTATTAGGACTAAAATATGACAGTTTCCTAAGAACGCCAAATACCGGAAGGCCGAACTTGGCAGTTCAAAAGTTGAGAATGTCGAAGCCGCAGAAACCCGAATTCTTTCCCAGGGAAAGAATTCAGTTAGCTGTTTCTGCAGCTTTGCCATTTTCAGACCAGGTCAAGGTAAGTGTACTAACGGGTATTGACGGACTTAAGGGTTAGGGCGCGGGTCAGGTAAGTGCGCGATAGTGACGGACTTTAGGGTTAGGGCACGGGTCAGGTAAGTGTGTGATAGTGACGGACTTTAGGGTTAGGGCGTGGGTCAGGTAAGTGTGTGATAGTGATGGACTTTAGGGTTAGGGCACTGGTCAGGTAAGCGTGCGGTAGTGACGGACATTAGGGTTAGGGCGTGGGTCAGGTAAGTGTGCAGCAGTGATGGATTTTAGGGTTAGGGCTGGGTTAAGGATAGTGCATAGATAGTGGTGTATGTTAGGTTTAGTGTAGGTTTTGAAGGTGTTTGGTGTGATTGTGTTATGTGTGTGTTTTTCGGAACAGCAAATTGTTTCCCTGGGAAAAAATTTGCTGTTTTGACGTTTCAATGTTATCCAAATTCGATCTTCCAAGTTCAAACTTATGCTGTTTGACATTTTGGAAGTTCGATTTTGTAATATAGACCCAATATGACATCCACCTATACAACAGAAATCCAACTAATCCCACAAATATATACTTTGTTTTTAAATATAACTCCCAGTAATTACATTGTATTTTATTCAGTTAGAAAGTGTCTAACAACTTGGAGAAGTATTTCACTGAGATAGTCTGCAATGCTTCATTGTGACACTTTGGCATAGAATGAGGGCTTTTGGAACCCCATGAATACCTAAGTAGTTATGCATGACAAGGCAGCTTAGCCCAGCACTTCTCATTCAGTGACATGTCATCCCTTGTGGGTCGATGTTGCCATGATGGCAAGAAGAAACAATATTCAGCAAGTTCCTCAGCAGATGGATAACTAGTGAATATTATTTTACTGCATGTTAATTCATGTGCCAGAATTATTAATCATTCCTTTATCTGCACACAGAAGTCACAGTATAATAAATCATGCCTCTCAACAGTACAATACGTACATAAAGATTAAGTAGAAGCCATGTCTCTAGGTGTACCATGCTGAGTGTCATGTAGCTCGGTACTGGACAATAATGTTTGTGATCCACTCATATTCACCCCAGGGTTTGCTAAGCATCAGCAACTTGTAGCTAGGTTTGTGAATTGTGATCTAGCATGTAGTCTTCCATTTAGCCACAGCTCTCTTCTTAGCTAAGCAGTAATTATGTATTTATTTGTGCATGTATCTATGCATTTACTGGCTTTCATCTTTATTTATTTAATTATTTATTTTTGTTGACTAAGTCTGTGTTTAACATGACCCATGTTCAGGGGGCTGACAGTATAATATTCATTCTGAAAAAGGATGACAAGATTAGGACATCCAAGAAATTCCACTGCACTTTATCACAACAGCCATGGAATACTTTACATTCCACTGAGCTATCACCAGCTCAGGTCTGTGAGACCCTGGTTTAAAATCTCTTCCAAAGGATGTCACTTCAGGAGTGCAATATGCACTACGGTGTCAGTATTGGAACACGAGTCTAAGCCATGGGTGTGGGGATAGAACCCACAACCATTAGATCGTCTTAAAATCTGAGGTGCATAATGCTGCCCAATCAGTCACTGGCAGTGTTATTTCTTTATTTATATTCAGACTCCGTACAGCCTGAAACTACTGTTAAACTTGACTCTTTTCTGCTGAGTTACTGCATGCTACACTACCCAGTTCCTGGACATGAAGGAGAAGACTAACATTGCATAATTCACTTTTCATCTGAGACCTGATATCTAGCTGATTTTGTGACCTTTGGGATCTCATCTTGTAGACTCAACCCGGTCAACAAAGCATACATACATTCATAAAAAAGCAAATAACTAAATAAAATCATTTGGAAGTCCTACCCTTGCTTCCCCCCAGTAAGACAAGGTGGGTAACCAACATTATTCTATTTTTTTTTTTTTTGCTGTGGGCAGAGTTCCTATTTGACTTCCTGATTAGCTAACTGTTTGATTTTTCTGCATTTAAATTCAGAAACATTGCACTGTTTGGGGATCTTTTCTGCTGAGATTCTATACATTTTCCTGCCCAGTGCCTGAACAGGAAATGGAAGGCTAGTGTTACCCATGGCATGTCTTAGGCATAGATGAATTGGGCAGACACCTAAGGCACCACCCAGAAGAGATGCTTTTCTAACTTCTGTATTTTTTATCACACTAAACCAGTCAAGGTTACTGTGCCCTAAAACCTTCACAACTTCTAGACTTTATGATAAGTCTTACCTACCATCTAGAAAATAATCTGTGATTTGATATTTATATCACAGTAGATGGAACCAACTAGAAAGCCCAGAAACTTTAAGAGATTTAAGGTAATAGCAGTCACAGCAAAGGGAATATGTATTCAGTGGCACCATGAGAAAATGCAAAAGGTCTAAAAGAGATGACTAGTTTGTAAAAGGTAAGTTGTTTTGACCCTCTTACTTTGGTGAAGGTTACAATCAAAAAACTAATGACAGACATTTGAATTTTAGATTTTATGAATATCAAAAAATGCATGCTAATACAAAACATTAGGGACATAACATTTTAATGAAATGCATATAAAAACCTAATGTAACTGTGTGACTGTATTAATTAATTTATTTATGTATGTTATAAGAGTCAGACATCTGAGATGTATGCAGATAAAGTAGTTATAGTAGCACTGTCAGTGGAGGAAAATGACTGATATTTGCTCATTATTCTGACTTTTTGTAACTTGTGCAATTTGTGTGAAGCAACTTGTAATACTTTATTGTGTGGCCACTGATTGTGCAGAAGAAAGATAATGTATTTACATGGTCATCATTTTTTTATTACAATCAGATATCTGAAGTGTACAATGAAGTAGCTAAAACTGCTGGATGGGGATTGAGGGCTGCCTGCAGATGAAAGTAACTGATCTGTTATTTGCTCTTTAAACAGTTAACAATCTGGCTTTGCAGGACTAGTGTACATGTGTGTATTTATTTATTTTACATTTGTTGACTGGGCTAGTCCAACTGGATATATGTCCATTTTCAGTAGAGCCCCGGGGAGAAAAGCTTCACAAATCACAGTATTATTTACAGTAAGTGACATTTCACAAATGCAGGTACATAACAGATTTTTGCCATTCCTTGCGATTCTGCTTACATAATCTTAGTACATATCTGCTATGGTTAGTCATACAAAGAAATCTTTAATAACACTTTTAAACTGTTAAATCACACTCTCTTTATTGTTAATAGAAAAGTAACTAGCTTATACAGGTATGGTGATTAGTACCCAGAGATGAGTGAGGTAGTTAGTCAAGGTTAGCACAGGGGCATAACCACTGTGATTTAAAGTATGGTTTCAGTTTGCTGTTAAATAGGGTTATTGAGGAAAGGGAGGTTACGTCATTGGGGAGAGAGTTCCAGGTTTTACCCACAGTATTACAGAACAGAGAATCACCAGCCAAATTGTTAGTTTTACTTATTTGTACAAGTAGTTTATTTGATGAGCATAGGGTCTTGAGGTTATTATAGGGGGTGATAAGGTTTGTAAGTAGAGGTGTGTTAGTAGGTTGATACAGGATCTTGTGGACAACTGTTAGTTGGTTAAATAGTAATAGATTTAGCAACTCTAACCATCCCAGTTGTTGAAGATTGTTACAATGATGGGTTCTGTAGGTAGACCCAGTTGCAAATCTGGCAATATTGTTGTAGGAGATAGCCAGCTTGTTCAAGTTGCTTTTACATAGTTTAGTATATATAGGGGAGGCATAAAGAAGGGTAGAGATTAAGTGGGTATGGGCAATAGTGGTCCTGACTAGTTGGGTCAGAAAGGGTTTGATCCTGTAGAGGGAACCAAATTTTTTGTTGACTGTTTTTATAGTACTGTTAATATGGGAAAAGGTAAGGTTGTTGTCTATTAGTACCCCAAGTAGTTTTGTAGTAGTATCAGGAGATATGATAGTACTGTTGCTTGATGTAACAGTAAAATTAAGAGGTCGGGCCCTATGGGTGGGAGTGAATAGTAGCAGTTTTGTTTTTTTGGGGTTCAAGATGAGACAACGGTGTAGAAGCCATTTTTCGACTGTATTAAACACGTTTTGGGTTAGGGATTGTAGGTCTGATGGAGAAGTGGCTGAGCATATTAACAAGGAATCATCTGCATATTGGATACAGGTAGTTTGAGGTATTACAGAATGTAGGTCATTTATAAAAATAGAAAATAGGAGAGGACCTAATATGGGCCTTGAGAGACACCAAGGGCAATTGGGAGGTGGGAAGATAAGTTATTCTCCCATAGTACAGCCTGCTGCCTGTTGATTAAGTAGGACTGGAACCATTGTATAGCCAGTGCATCTAGTGACAGGTTTTTGAGTACATTTATGAGTAAGCTGTGCTTAACCATATTGAAGACTTTTGACAGATCTATAAAGAGGGCTGAGGATAGATTGTCGTTATTATGATTTTTATTAATACAGTCAGAGAAGGATAAAAGAGCAGAGGTGGTGCTATGAAATGGTCTGAATCCATGTTGACAGTTAGCTAGTAAGTTGTTTTCTAATAGATAGTTTAACAGTTGTTTATGAATGCATTTCTCCATGATTTTTGGCTATAGGTCTATAGTTTGATAATTAATTGGAGTTACCTCCTTTATGCAGGAGGATAATATGTGAAATTTTCCAGATTGTTGGGATAGTTCCTTCAGTAATAGTTCTATTAATCAGGATGAATATGGGGTAGGTTATGGCTTTTGCAGCTTTTTGCATGTATTCTGCAGGTGTAATATGACAGAATACCTTACTGCATGTTTCTATGAAAAAAATGTAAAGTAAGTTATTGTCCCTGGATGCATCTCACCATGCATCACAATTCCTTAATTAAGTCTGACCACCAGACCATTATCTTCTCCATCAAAACTAGTTCTACCATACTTATGAACCATACTGTATTCAGAAATTACTCTAAAGTAAACCCCTAACCATTTACTGTCAACCTGTAGACTTTCAATAATACTCACTGTGATGCCCCACCACTGGACCAGTAATCAAGGAACCTCAATCCTCACCACTGGGGATGTACACTGAGAGGATGACAGGCATATAAACAGTATTTCCAGATGTGGCTATCTGCATCAAGTACAATTTCCCTTAAGAGCACAAAGACACCACAGACAGTCCGGGGATGGTTTCTCCCTCTTTCTCCAGATCCCCAATAAGACCCCTCCAATGACACAACTATAGAGTTCATACCTCAGCTGAGTGGCCAAGCCAAGACCTCCAGCATCCTCTTTGTCCAATCAGTGTTTCATGTCCTTGCGCAAGTAGCTGACACAGGTTTATATCACATCATCGAAAGAAGAAAACATGGAATCGCTTAACATCGAACTTACATCATCAAACCATGCAAACATCAAAATGATGTGAATGGCAGTTCCCAATGGGGACATGAAACATTAAGGGTGTAGGTAGAGGGCAAGCCCCCCTGCACCCTCATCCCCACTACTTAAATATACCAACTCCAAGATCGCGCTACAGTGTAGGAAACGAAAATCTTCCATTTTCGCACTGTAGTGCACTGAAGTGCGATCTCAGAAGTGGTATATTTAAGTGGCAAGGGGTGTGGGGGGTGCAGGGGGTCTTGCCCCCCAGCATGGAGCTATTTGTTTTTGATCTACACTCCACATGTTTTTTTTTTTCAATTTCGATGTTTTACGGTTTGATGAAATAAGTTTGATGTTAAGCGATTCAATGTTTTCTTCTTTCGATGATGTGATATAAACCTGCTGACACACACTCTTTGAGGTTTGATTTACACACACGCACACACACACATTCACACACACACACCTGGGAAAGGCTGGCAAAGGTTTACTAATTATACCCCCTTTTGCCCAGACTATAACGTAGTTATCGCTGCCACCAGCCAACTACTTATCAGCTACTTTAAGGCCCATAAGAAAAGGTGTCCAATCTTACTGTGTAATAATACAATACAAATACAATATATAATAATTATAACTAATACAAATGGTAGTTTGACCAAAAGCAAGGCTATTAGGAGTGGCCCACACAGTGCCACCAAATATATATGCAAGTATTCTCAAAACTTAAATATATCTAGACAGATCAGCCACAAGGAAAGGTTTAAATATATTTAATAATGAATAATAAAAGAACAGGACAATACTAAATATATATTTTCAGTGACATCAGAGTTCAAAATCACAGGAAATATTTTAAAACAAGATTGCAGGACAGTCTCAAATAAATATAGAAAAACATCTAAACTATATTTCACTATATTCCTGACTGAATTTAAAAGAATTACTATACCCTAGAAACTTACTATTATAGCAAGGCAGATGTGGTGACTGTATCTTCTAGCTGTTGATGTTGTCAGGTCCAAGACCGAATACAGAATCCTCTGTCTCTCTAAGAGACCTCTCAAATTAATATCTCAAATATTACTGGTGAGATAGCTTGCAGAATGACATTGTTTCTTGTCATCTGACTCTATCTCAGTTGAAATCTCCACTGCTGGAAGCTAGCAGTATTTAGCATCTCCCTGTGAAAATACATAGACCTCAGCTCTTTGGCAGATACTGGAAGTCATAAAACAATAATAGTCCTTCATGTTTTCAAAACTAGTAATTAGTTCACTCTGAAGACAACACAGAAAGCTTCTCAGCGCAGACACTGTGTCTTTGGCCTTGCCTATAAAGTACTTTAATTTCAGTTATTTTTCTGAGGTTAACCTCCTGTATTCCTGTTTCCACTGTTAAAATATATACATTTAAACAGTTACAATAGTGCATGTACATTTCTGTTATTTTCCAGGATGGCACACTGTGGTTACATTTTAAGCACAAACACTTTATAAAATACATTTTTAACACACATGTCTGTACAGACCAGCTTGATATACACATGGCATGCACTTCTAATACAGTTGTAGCGCAAGCATCTTATATAAATCATGTTAATATTTACAAATGACATATAATTATTTACAAAATTCCAGATAGCTGTGCCTGCAGTTTCCCCTTTTGTCACACTCACCACCAAAGGCATGATTACCAAGACTGCTACATACACCTCATAATTCTACTGCCACCTAAACACTTGTATTGAGGAATCTGCCCTTATCTGTTATGACAGGAAATTCAAAAATTAACACTTATTGAAGATTTATCTCATAAACAAACTTTATAAGAGAATGCATACTTGCTGTATTTAATAACTCTTCTTCATCTCATTATAAAGAAGAGCAAATATTGTTCAGCAATTACTTTAACTATATTATCAGAAAGTGTAAAGTCAAGTAGTACTCTAAAAGTTCCCACCTCTTCCATGAACAGTCATAAAGCCTTTTTAACTATATTAAGAAATTCAGAAGACAGAGTCTGCAGTGCATTCAAATGGCATCACTTATTCCAATACAGAGGCAATCACAATTGTCCTAGCTGACAAATTATGCACTAATTTCTTCACCATATTCATGTGCTCCCCTATTTACTTCCCAAATTACACCTTTCGCCAAAATCAATTTAAACAAAGCTCTAGCAGCACTTTCCAAAATCAAGAACACCAGTTCTATGGGCCTCAGAAACATACCTGCTGACGAAGCTATTTAGTGAAAGTACTTACCGAATTGAATTAAACGTGTTTTTTTTTTATATTTTATGACAGTGGTGACTAATTTTTTGCCAGGTTTGTGGACTGCACTTGTATTTATATTTGCTGTGACTTATGTTTATTTTGGGAGCAGTCTTACATTTATCTTCTCTGGCATGGTGCTCTTGGTTTATGTAGTTATACAAATTGACATCTGCTAAACAAAGCACTGCAGTCTCACAATGAAAACAGACTTAGCATTAAAACTTCTCTGCCCTTGAAACTCACATTCATTGAAAAAGCATTGAAACCTGCATTCAAAGAAAATACATCTGGCCAGTGGCACATAAAGATTAACTTTGGGGCTATTCTCAAATCATAGGCCCCTTGCACAGGAAACATACATGTGTTATTTGATACACCTTTCTAAACTAAACTAATGTCTTTCGGCTTTTCCCGGTTAGGGGTCGCCACAGTGGAACTCCAGTTCGTTAATGATTGACAGTGGATTTTTACAGTGCCAAAATGCCAGCCTGATGCCCAACCTTCGAAGAAGGCACACCCTTTCATGCATGCACCTACCTGCATGTCTTTAAACATCACTCAACCGTGGGGAAGACATGCAAACTCCACACAGAAGGCACCCCAGCCAAGAATCAAACCGGAAACCCTCTTGTTGTGACTGTATTAAATTATATTCCTTGTATAATACAGTACAGTTGTTAGAGGGCATTTTAAATTTATTGTTTTGAATATTTTTCCAGAAAACAATGAAACAAAATGCATGCACCAGTAATGACAAAACTGCCCAGTTCAGAACATTTCCATCATAAAAGTCTACTCAAGCTTCTACAATCCACCAGTATCAGTAAATATGCACAATCTATGCAGAAGTAAAAGTCGTCTAAACAATTCCACATTAAAGAGATCTGTAACTAATGAAGAAGTTGCTGCTATCAAACAACTTTATATTTCATTGTTTCATCCACAAATAAAGTCCCTGTTGCCCTTGAGGAATAAATTTCCTATGTTACATTAAAAAATGATAAGCTAGTAGTATTGCAATAGGGAATGGATGGCAAAATGATAGCAGGTTCATAGTTACTAGGTATCTCCGCCAAAAAGAGGACATTCTCAGGACTGCAGCATCCACCCCCTTTGAAAGTACAACACAGTAAAGTATCAGCAATGTATCTACATACTGTGGGAGTAGAACCCACAGCCGTCTGCATCAAAAGCAAGTACACCTGTTGTGCTATTAACAATGCAAGCAGACTCAGCATAAGCAGCACTAAACTCCTCTTCCCCTGAAGCTGTCAGCTCCTTGTAAAATCCATTAAACATTCTACTGTATCTCTCAACTTTGCAGCACAAGAAATCTGGAAAAAGCCAAAGCCCAAAAACCAGGGACACATTTTAAACATTGCTTGTATAATCTTGGAAAGTTGCTAGAATAAAATGCTGCGATACCACCATGCATTTCACTGCCAAGTCTTCAACCCAGGACCCTGTGCACTACAGTTAGAGCAGCATACCACTATTCCAAATCAACTGTTTCTTGAAACAAGGGAAGACTGAAACTTAAATGGCTATCATTTAGTGAATTCAGTTCTCATAATAGCTCTCAACCTCTTAGCACAAAGCCTGAACAAAGCCAACAATGGGGGAATACAGCCCCAAAAATAGGGACAGGTTTCAAATATTAATCTTATAAACTTAGAAAATTGCTAGAATAAAAGGTTTTGTGTTACCATGTACTTTCTGAAGAATATGAAGTCTGAAATTCAAATGCCTGTCATTATTTAGTAAATTAAATCCAGAAAATATAAGGCAAAAATTTGAGCGTTTTCAAAGTGATGGTGGATAGGGAATTTAGGCTCTTGCTACCTTCACCCAAGGTGAGCCTAAGTTATTCTCTAACCATTACTGTTGCCAGAGTCTCTCTAGCCACCAGGTATATTTATCTCGGGCATTTCACTCACACACATACACACACACACACACACACACACACACACACACACACACACACACACACACACACACACACCACTGGGCTATCTCCTTTGAAGAATTAAGTCTTCCAGCTCCATCCCCTGTTGAAGAAATAAGTCTCCCAGCTCCATCCTCTGCTTTGTAATCCCCGCAATGATAAAGTAACATTCCCATGAGAGCAGGCTGGATATCCAGCCTGCAGATGATGCAACAGCATAGACTTCTGGGCATTTTTGTGTCTGTTGCCTTCTTGGCATTCATGTCAAGAACGCATAGTTTAGGATTATGATTGGAGACGCGTCATCATAATTCTTAGTAGTACATGAAGCTTCATCTGCTTCACTTGCTACTACTTACAGTACAAGAAAAAAATGCTAAGTGTTTTGACAGCTTTCAAAACTGTAAAGCACTTAGTCACTTAGTGAGTGCTGTCAGAAAGACAGTCAAATATGTAGTGTAACCCTCAGTCACTTAAATTTATGGTCATGTTGTCATAACTTGAAACTGTCCAGGTTTTCACAGACTATCAGATATTTGCATAGTTTGTTTGGTCTGTTCATCATAAAGTCCATGTTTTAGAGTATATACAAGTGTATGTGTGTGTGTGTGTGTGTGTGTGTGTATGTATATATATATATATATATATATATATATATATATATATATATATATATATATGTGCATGTATATATTCTAAATTGGGTGTCATTAAAGTAGTAAGACTATATTATACTTTTCATGCTATTTATAACATAACTGTGTTCATAGGTTGTTACTAGGCTTGCAGTACAGGGGACCATTGAGGAACCTAGCTCAAATTCGTAGTTGTCCCCGAGCATTGCCTGGTTTAGTCATTTAGTCATGTGCTCAAATTCACACAGTAGTCAAATGAGTGATAGGGGAATCAAACCTTCTACAAAAGAAACTACTGCTCCCATTTATAACCCTCTGTGCCAACTACCAGATTGTTATGACGTCTGGATTTTTATGGGTGGAAATTATTGGAAGAATAACTTCCTTATCCTCTGGCAAATTTAAGAAACTGATTTCAATAAAGGTATTAAAAAATCTATTTTGGCATGATCATTAGAAGATTTTATTTCAGTTATTGATTATGATGCTTGACTTTGTTTCAGTATTAATAGTTTGCACATGATCACTGAAATATTAAGGCTATTTGCCTATTCAAAGAGAAGTAAAACTAGAATAACTTTATTCATTAATTTACTCTCTGATTACCCACTTAATCCAGTTCAAGGCTGAAGTGGGGTCAGAACTTCTCCCAGCAATCGATGGGTGCCAGGCAGAAAAGTTAATATCTACAATTGGGTGCCAGTTCATCATACCGCATGTACAAATACAGACACACTCCCAGACGTGTACAAGTGCGCGCGCGCACACACACACACACACACACACACACACACACACACACACACACACACACACACACACACACACACACACAAACAGACACACACACACACACACACACACACACACACACACACACACACACACACACACACACACACACACACACACACACACACACACACACACACACACACACACACACACACACACACCTAGGGGTAATTTAGAGGATTTCCAATTCATCTACTGCACATGATTTGTAGGTAATTGAAGCATTCAGAAAAATCAATACTCCACATCAAAAGTATCCAAGCCAAAAAAATGAAGAGCCAGGTGCTGTAAGGTAACAGTGCTAACCTCTATGCCAGTAGGCAGCTATTGTCAGCAACATTTGCTGAAGTACTGCTCTTATCAGCAAAATAACATATTCAATTAAATAGGTCAGTCTTCACCTTGGCCTCCGCATCATCATGTATCACAAAGATGTACAGATGTAGAGATTCTAATTAAATGTCAAATCCTAATGCCAAAATGGTGATAGCCTATGCAGAAAAGTAGGAATATATTACCTTCTTACATTCAGAACCAGTCTTAGTATAATTAGGGTTGCTGATGGTGTAAAGAAAGATTGACCTATAGTTAACAACATATAATATAATATATATATATATATATATATATATATATATATATATATATATATATATATATATATATATATTTATATATATATATATATATATATATATATATATATATATATATATAAAATATACTGAAACAAGTGAAAATGCTAGCAGTGGGAAACTTCAATGTCTTTTGAGTAGTTCTGACTCATCAGCTGTTAAAAATCACATGATCTGACATCTTTCAAAAGTTAACAAATGCTGCACTAAAAGGCTGAGGTTTGAGAATGTCGCATTAGACACACAAGTAAAATGGTCCTTATGTTTGCGCAATGTTCTGCACTACATATATTTTAAAACTGGTAGGAATTCAGTTTTAGAATTAAAAAAAATCAATATCAGGAACCATGGAAGTAATTACTCAGTGAGTCAATACCATAATTTTATTAATAAAGTAGTTACACTACAGTTTCCTCTTAAAATGAATGGGGATTAAAATCCATCCATCCATAACCCCTTTTCTCATTTTTGCACATGGGGTTGGGGTGCCACTTCAACAGTGACAATCATCAAGAGCCAACATTAACACTACTAGGTGGCCAGTCCTACTGCAGCTGTTCTTCTATACCACACACACACACGCACACACGCACACACGCACACACGCACACACGCACGCACACACACACACACACACACACACACACACACACACACACACACACACACACACACACACACACACATACCCCTATGACCAATTTAGAGTGTTCAATCCACCTACTGCATGTCTTTGGATTGTCAGAGGAAACTGGAGTACCTGGAAACACAAGAAGGACATGCAAACTCCACACAGAAGGCTCCCCAGCCAAGAATCAAAATGGAAAGCCTCTTGCTTTGAGATGACAATGTTATCTGCTGTGCCTCTGTGCTACCCTAATGGGGATTAGAATCTGGACATGAAATATTATCCTACTCATTAACATGGTGTTCCCCTTCTCCCTCAGCCACATAGTAACATGCCAGTCTATGCCTTGTTAGATTCACCTGATTTCTCAGCTTAGGGGCAGTTCCTACTCACTGTCATGGAGAACCTCTATAGAAAAGGCTGCAGTGTGTACAGCTGCAATTAATTACTTTATATTAGGTACAACTGCTTAAGATGGATCACTCAGGAGTATTTTCTGTGTTTCTGTCATTTTCTGAGCGGTGACAGCTAATGTCACAGCTCATACTGGTCATAGAACTTGCCGCTTTTTTATTAAAAAAAAAATTGTGTTGTGCTCATTGAGGAGGGAATTCAGGAAAAATATTATGATTTTTGAAGGGGTGATACTGTAGACAGAGCCATGGTAAAGGCTCCCATTGGTTCAACAGGATGACCTGAAGTGTAAAGGATGTCTAGATGATTTTGTTTGGTACTGGATAAGCAGGAAAGGCTACTTACATCACTAATAAATTCACAAAAGCAATGGTAACTTGCCAAAGTAAAAACTTTGTGCAAGAAAATCTCTGTATCTCTGTGCTTCATCTTTAAATGTTCGTACTGTTAAATGCCATTGCAGGCACTCTGCAAAGACCTAGCTATCCAAACCAAACAGCTGGAAACAGAATCCAAGTACTGGAGTCACAACTAGTGCTGGATGACAGAAACCTCATTCCTGGCTATGACCTCTGCCTATTAAAGCTATGACCTTTGCCTTTTCGATGAAAGGAAGAGCTCCATCTGCATGTTTGTGTGTAAGAGCACTAAAGGGCAGCATCAGCAGTTTTCAGTGTAGCTAAAAAATGAAATAAATAAATTGAATATCAGGAGGGATATGACAGGTAGAGACTGAGAACATTTCAGAAGTGCATCAGGTGAATTATGGATGATTACAAACACAGATGAATGAGAGCCTTTATAGAGAGAGAAATGGGACAGTGAAATATGCGGTTTATTACCTATATATTATGCATGCTAAAATCAGGATTACCCTAGAAAGGAAATATTTGGCCACTCAACAAATGAATAGTTTTGATGCACCACAGTTTGATTTTGTGCCAAGCACACTTTCCGTGCACCATGTTTTGCAATTGTGCAAGTCTCATACTGTTGCCCTTAAACTTTCTTTTTTATTCTGAGAAGACCCTTATTTTGCCTTCTTAGGATAGATCTTGGACCCACTTTTCAGTTGGGCTTTAAACTCAAAAGATGCTTTTTGGCCTTTTGGGTGACCAAGGACTGCTTTCCTTTTGTACTTTCAAGCATAAGCTTAGAAAGTTATCTACATGGAGTCGAAGTGATTCAAAGCTCATTTTTCAGAAATGCAATTTGACAACTTTATCAAAGAAACATTTGCTTTAGTGTAATAAAGCTTTTTTCAAACTGCCCAAAGCAGGTATTTAGATAGAACTTTTCTGCTTCAGCAGAACCAGGTTTTGGAATGTACTCCTAATAATGGTAATATATCTTTTTTCACTGTTTGCCAAAGACATCTACTTTGATTTTAGGAGCACAATCACACTGCCTGGCTCACCTCAAAATGTATTGCCTCTCCTTTGCTTTCAGTCCTGGAAATTATAGCTCACATGAAAACATTTCAGGTTAGTCCCTGGTTATATATTCACACTTGGTGTTAACTGAACACCATCAATACCAAAATAACTGAAATGCTGAAGAAATTTATCCAAAACAGCATCTCATAAACACATCCTTGAATATCCATTTGCTCTTCATGAATAGATTTAATCATTCAATCTAGACAGATAGCTATCTCTGTGTCTTACTTATCTTTCTTTATTGACTCATGGAATTAGCTGATGCACAAGAGACCTACTTCAGCCATAGCTCAGGAATTACAAAATCATTGCATGTTATAGCCTGTTCCCATCAAAATAATATACCACTAGTTGATTGAAATCAGCTCACTTTTCTTGCTTACTTTCTTCCTCGTACAGATATCTCCGCTACTACAAAAGACCAACAGGTACTCTTAGAAACTGACCGCTATTGCGGCTATTTTGCTCAGCCATGCTCATCACTCATGCTGTTTATGTTTGCTAGGAGTGTTAGGAACAAATTAATTTACTGTTTTAAGGTCCTTGGTTGACCCTTTAAATAGTCAAAAGAGAACAGTCTACTACAGTAGATACCATATTTGAATAAATAAATAAATGGATGGATGAATAAATAAACAAATAAATGACTGAATGAATGAATGAATGAATGAATGAATAAGTAAAAAGGAAGTAATAATTAGACTTTTAGGTTCATAGGTTCATAGGTAGGTACTAGGCTATCTGCCCGAGGGCATTTATAAGCCTAGCCAGAGTGTGTCGGTTTTCACCACCCCATTGATTAATGAACTGATCCTCTGTCAAGCAGAGCCAATGAAGTGATCCCAGGGGTGTATTTTCTGTTACCCATCCACTCGTCAAGGTTTCTCTTGAAGAGTGTTAGTGAGGGCCTCTGCCTGATGCAATTTGGAATTTTGTTCCAAAGCACGGGGAGACTCTGTGACAATAATCTATCCCTCCATCATGTTCTATGTATTGTTGTGGCGAGATTTAGCTCACTAGAGCGCGTGGCTCGCAGTGACTTGGATTTCTTTAGGTGGAGCATGTCCATCAATTCTGAGTTGTACATGACTTTGTAAGTCAGGCAGAAATCACCTCTGAGTAAGCGATATGCCACTGAGTGCAGCCGGAGTTTTTTCAGTCGGGCTGCGTAGGACATATGTTTGAGACCAGTAATCCTCTTGGTGAGGTACTTTTGTGGTCTTTCCAGCTGTTGGAAGTGTCTTGTGAGGTACATCCCAAATGGGGTATTGTACTCTATGATGGGTCTAATGAGTGACAAGTAGAGGGGCACTATAACCTCTTTATTTCTAGATGCAAACCCTTTAGTAATTAGATGGGCCACATAGAAGGATTTCCTAACTACTTTGGCAATATGATTGTCAAAGGAGAGATTACTATCTACCTGGGTCCCCAGATCTATTATTACCTCTTCTGTATTAAGGGGACTGCCACCTATGTGGTAATTCGTGGGTGTTTTGTTTTTCCCAAATTGGATGACTATGCATGTTTTGGCATTTAGCTTGAGGCCATGACTTTGACACCAGGTGTCTGTCTCAGTAAGGCCCTTTTGGAGGATGTCCGTGCCAGATGGAGAGTCAATTATGGCTCCCAGTTTGCAGTCATCAGTGAACTTGGTTAGCCATAGTCCTCCTGTGTTTGCCTGTACTTCTGAGAAGTATATGCCAAACAGTAGGGATCCCAGGACCGAGCCTTGCAGGACACCACTTGTGACTGGTTTAGAGTCAGACCTGGAGCCCGCTATTCTTATCGTGTGAGTTCTGTCTGTAAGCCAGTTGGCAACCCATCTTGTGATGTAGGGGTTTATGTTCAGGCTGGTGAGTTCTTCTGTAATAACCGAGTGGGGAATGGTGTTGAAAGCCTTGTTGAGGTCAAAGTAGGCTGTGTGAACCACCTTTCCTTCATCTATGGCCTTGGTGACTGTCTCGAAGAAGTCAACCAGGTTTAGTAGGCATGATCTGCCCTTAACAAAGTCAAACTGGGTCAGGTCAAGTGTTTGGAGGTTCCCAATGTCTTTGTTAATGAGTTCCATGATGATGCGCTCCATAGCCTTGCAGACCAAGTTAGTCAGGCTTATGGGGCGATAGTTACCAGGGTCGGTTGTGGCCCCTCCTTTGTGGAGAGGAATAACCGTTGCTGTGCGCCATTCTATGGGCACAGAGCCTGTGGAGAGGCTGAGATTGAACAGTGTGTTTAGGTGGGGGGTTAGTTTGTTCTATAGTTCATGCAAGACGCAGCCTGAGACACCATCCACTGATGCTGTGTTTTTGGCTTTTGAAAGGGCTGTTTTCACCTGTGCGTCTGTAATTTTTGGGACACCACACTTTTCTGGTATTGTTGTGGGCCCTTTTGGAGGTGAGAGTGGGGTGAAGTTTGCACTGAATCTATTTGCCAGGATGTGGGCAATATCAGTAGGTTCAGTATATTTTGTGCAATTTTGCACTAGTTCAGTGCATATCTGCGAGTTGCCACTTAAATTCTTAACATAGCTAAAGAAGGCTTTGTGGTTATCTTTTGAATCCTTGGCTATTTTTCTTTCAAAGTTAGCCTTGGAAGATGTCATGAGGGACCTCAGTTTCTTACTGATACTGATCAGGGATGTCTTTTCTTCTTGGGATTTGCTTTTTTCTGAATTAGTTTCCTCCTTCTATTGTATAGCCTGTTTATTGCAGGGGTCCACCAAACTGGTTTCCTTCTCTTAGAGGAGTGAGTCTTGGTTTTGCTAGGGATGGCATGATCCATGCATCCTTGTAGGTGCTCATAGAGTGCATTTGTAAAGGTTTCTGCATCTTGGGCAGCATTTTCCTTTAGCATGGGGGCTGTGAAACTTACCACCTCTGTCTTAAGTAAGGTGAAGTTTGCTTTAGAAAAGTTTTTTACTGTGGTTTCCTTAGCTGGGGGTGGTGGTGGGGTGTGGACATCCAGAGTGATTAGTTTATGGTCTGATCTAACCAGTGACTGGTTGACCTCCGGTGTGGAACACCTGTCACCCATGTTAGTGATGACCAGGTCCAATATGTTTTCACCTCTGGTAGGGGAGTTTACCAGCTGATCCAGAGTGTTTGAGTTGATGAATTCCAGGAAGCGCTGGGCCTGGGAATTTGTACTCGAGTAGTTTTTCCAGTGAATGGTAGGGTAATTCGCCCAATATCAGGGTGTTTGTTAGGACCTTCATGTTTTCCAGTGTTTCCAGAAAGGTGGAGTGTTGGCCCTGGGTCATGGAGGGTGATCTGTAGCAGGCCACAATTTTCATTGCAGATTTGCCCTATGTTATTTGCACATGGATGATCTCAGAGGTATCATGCTGTGCCACTAACCTGGAGGTGTAGGTGTCCTTGATGAATATGGATACACCCCCTCCTTTTGTGTTTCGGTCAATGTTCTGTGGCCGAAACGTGTGGTATGAGTTGTAGCCCAGTAGTGCTGGGGTGCTCTCTGGAGCCTTGAACCAGGTTTCAGTTACTGCACAGATGTCGACGTTCTCCATACTGAGGAGTGCTTCGAGCGCGTGCATTTTGAGATTTAAACTCCTGGCGTTGAGTAGCATAACCCTCAGTTTTTTGTTAATTGTACTGTTTACGGAGGTGGGTTTGACTTTTTAGCCTTGCCTAAAAAAGGCACTATGGGGGGCAGCAACAGCCTTGGCCATTATTCGAAAGCCTAGGGGTGACAGGTGTAATGTGAGTTAAGGAGGAGGAGTAGAAACCCAAATTCAACAGACATTAGAGTCCCAAATTGTGCAGATGTGTAAGCTATTTATTGTTTCTATACAACACTTGCTGAAGACAAACTTGCTTGATAAAGGAAATACTGGGCCACCCAATAGCGGTTTGCCTTTATTGCATCACCTTTCAGTTATAGGTCAAGCACACATCTAACGCACCATGGTTTGCAATATGTCACAGTATGTTGCTCTTCTCCTTTTCAGTTTGACAGAATAATTTTCTGGCTTTTAGAGACAGATCTATAACTGCTTTCTTGGTCAGCTTTTAGTTATAAACTTTGAAAGGAAATTACTGAGAGCTAATCAAATCTCATGGGTCAGAAATGGGATTTGAACCAATGCCTCCACAGAAGCTGCAACCTCAACACAGCTTTAAACTGCTCAGTCATTCTGACAATTATCTTTTGGTACTTTTGCTGAACAATAATGATGCTCTTCTAACATTCAGGAGCTAGTTGCTTAGATGTAACTTTACTGGTTTATCAGAAGCCATTTTTTTTGGTATGTGCTCTTAATAATAGCAGTGGGCGGCCATGGTGGTGCAGCGGTTAGCATTGCCGCCTCACAGCAAGATATTCTCTGGTTCAATCCTTGGCTGGGTTGCCTTCTGTGCGGAGTCTGGATGTCCTCCCTGTGGTCGCGTGGGTTTCCTCCTGGTGCTCTGGTTTCCTCCCATGTCCCAAAGACATGCTGTAGGTGGATTGGATACTCTAAATTGGCCCTAGTTGTGAGTGCGTCCATGTGTGTGCCTTCCATGGAAGGTTGGGCGCCGGGCTGGCAACTCGACACTGTAAAACACCACTGCCAATCATGAGCTGACAGGTGATCCACTGTGGTGACCCCTAACCGGGAAAAGCCAAAAGAAGAAGAAGAAGCTGTTAATAATAGCAGTATACCTTGTTTTTACTGCTTGCCAAAAAAATTATCTTATGGGAGAAACATTGTGACACACTTTTTGTGTATTACACCTCTTTCACTACACCTCCTTCCCTACAATATGGCTCACATGAATGTCTTTTATATTACTCTCTGATTATTCACTCTTTGTGTTAACTGCACCCCAGATAGACAAATTGAAGTGAAATTCTGAAGAAATTAATTCAAAACTTCATTGCACAAACACAAACCTCAGCCTGCTTTTGAACATGGTGATTATATTTGAACTACTATTCATACATATATATATATATATATATATATATATATATATATATATATATATATATAAATGATTTTACTTATGCAAGTCTGTTGAATGGGGTAATCAGTTGATCCTCATGACACCAATCTTAGCCTTTTTCAGACACAACTCAAAATTTGCAAGAGGAAGAGAAACGAATACAGTCATACAATATCATACATAGTAGTACCAGAGCTGTGGTAAATAACCAGCAACAATTGTAATGTACATCCAGCAAATAAATGAATTACACAAATTGATAGTAACTATAAATATATAAAGTATACAACTTTTAAAGAGCAGTGGCCATTACTGTGGCCCACCAAAAGGGTATTTACTACTAGATGATTGAATGTTCACTTTTGTAGTTCACTATCTCCCTCGTGCTGGATATCTCCGTGTTTTAAAATACTCATAGCTGGTAGACCTGGGAATTGTCTAGTATTGTGTCTCTCTTACTTTGACATTCTACTCACTCATGCTGTTTTAGTTTGCCAGAAGTGCTAAGGTAAAGAATATTTCCTAGTTTAGGCGTCTATACTGAACGTGTTAATGGACCAGACAGACCAGTGTTCTACCTTGGTTAATAAATTTCAATTGACTTTCAGTAAGGATACACCAGGAAGGCATTGAGGAACATTTCAAAAGTCTATTAGATGAATTCAAGAGGATGAGAAACCCTAATATATAAGATGCATTATAGAGACCCAAATGGGACAGAGACATATCCTGTTTATTGTCTGGGTATGGCTCAATTTCAAAGCAAGCTTACTCCAAAATGAAATATTTGATCACTAAGCTGCTGAAAGGTTTTAGTACACCATCTTTCAATTATGAGACAGTAAGCACCTTCAACTGCAATTTTGCACATCTCAGATTTTTGCCCTTATGCTTTCACTTTTTAGTCTGAGAAGACATTTCTCTGAAAAATCTAGAAACAACTTCTACTGGTGCTTTTAATCTGAAAAGACCTTTTTTGGTAAATCTTGGGGCTGTTTTCACATTGTCATTTCAATCATAAGCTTGAAATTTCATCTACATCGCATCAGAGAAAGTCAAAACACATTTGTTAGAAGTGGGATTTGAACCCACACCTTCAAAGACAACTGTGACCGACTGCTCAGGCATCCTGACAATGCTTTAAGATAATCAAGCTCTTCCAGCTTGACAGAAATAGGTAGTTAGCTATAAACTTATAACTTCAGCTGAGAAAGTTTTTAATACGTGCTCCTAATATAGGGGGTATATCTTGTTTTCCACTGCTCACCAAAAGGAATGTTCTCTGATTTTAGAACATTATCACAATGCTTAGCCTATGTCAAGCACACTTTGCCTCTCCTATTCTGCCTTCTGTAATGAACAGTATAGTTGATATGCATTTGTCTTTGTGTTAAGTGCAGCCTGGTGTACCAAATAAAATGAAGTTCTGAAGAATTTATCCTAAACTTCATCTCACTGATTCAGAAGGCAGCAGTTTGATTTTGAGTTATCTCTGCTTAATATCAGAGCTTTGGCCGGCTAACATCTACCTGAAATCAGCTGGACATATAAGTGAATTTAAGTACACTTTTAACTGCTCTTTTGCATATAGTACTGTATTTAATTTATTTATTTGTGTTTTTCACTGAATATTAATTCAACTGAAGTTATGGCTGTCTCTTTACAGAGTACTTTTTAGAATTTCTGTGTAGCCATTGATAGCAGTGGGGGGTAGTTTCAGCTCATCACTGACATCCTGTCTTGCCTTATATAAGTGGTACATTTTGAGTTATCTCTGCTTAATATCAGAGCTTTGGCTGGCTACCATCTACCTGAAATCAGCTGGACATATAAGTGAATTTAAGTACACTTTTAACTGCTCTTTTGCATATAGTACTGTATTTAATTTATTTATTTGTGTTTTTCACTGAATATTAATTCAACTGAAGTTATGGCTGTCTCTTTACAGAGTACTTTTTAGAATTTCTGTGTAGCCATTGATAGCAGTGGGGGGTAGTTTCAGCTCATCACTGACATCCTGTCTTGCCTTATATAAGTGGTACATTTTGAGTAATCTCTGCTTAATATCAGAGCTTTGGCTGGCTACCATCTACCTGAAATCAGCTGGACATATAAGTAAATTTAAGTACACTTTTATCTGCTCTTTTGCATATAGTACTGTATTTAATTTATTTATTTGTATTTTTCACTGAATATTAACTCAACTGAAGTTGTGGCTATCTCTCTACAGTTATCTGCTCTTTTGCATATAGTACTGTATTTAATTTATTTATTTGTGTTTTTCAATGAATATGAACTCAACTGAAGTTGTAAATAATAATCCAAAGCAGATATTAGTAACGAGGCAACCAGGCTCTTCAAAAATTAAACTGTCAGTCCAGATATTTATTGGCAATATATAAAGAAATCAAGTGGGTAAGCGCTTTCGCTAAAAAGCTTCTTCAGACCATATAACCACATACAAAATCCAACGCTCTTTAAATAGACTTCATCTTTTAAAATTCATCAAATCACAGCTGAGCATCAATTAAGTTAAAGTAACAGTGCATAAAAATCCATTAAAAAACATTTGCGAGCACATTAGCTATCAAAATACAATATATACAAAAACAGAAGCATCAGAAACATTCAAAAAATGCAAAATTGATTACTGATACAGCGAACACTACCTAAAAACTCTTTCAAAGAGATTGACACAAAATAAATAAAACATTTCATTTTTGTACCCTCCTGTTTCCCAGCATAGGCTTAATAGATGCTCTTTCATTTAAACCTGAGCCCCTGTTGGCTCTAAGCAAAATAATCCAATGTGCCTCTCTACTTTCGGTATAATTCCTAATATTGCCTTCTCTGATCTGCGGATAAATAACTTCTAAAACCCTGAAACTGAATTTATGTGTTTCCCCAGCTGTAGCAACATGTTTGGATAAAGCATTGTGTTTGGACTTTATCCTGATGTTATAAATATGTTCTCTTATTCTATTCTTAAGGGGGTCTATTCATCTTGCCCACATAAAAAGAGTGACAGGAGTCACACTCAGCTAAATACACCACATTAGTAGTGGCACAGGTGGCATCCACCTTAAAAACAAACTCCCTACCTAAATCTGGATGAATAAACCTGCTTGAAATATTTATAAAAGAACAAAAATTGCATTTCTCACAGGGTCTTGTAGAATTATTGTCATTTAAATTCTTCTCAGTAATATTGCCATAGCATAAAAGCCTTCTCAATTTTTTTCTGTTCCTAAAAAGGAACCTAGGTCTATCACCTACTATCCCTCTCAATGTTGGGTCAACCTTCAAGATGGACCAGTGCTTACTAAAGATCTCAAAAAGCTCCTCATTTTCCTGCGTAAAAAACAGAGGTACCCTAATTTGTTCAATGGGCTGTTTCTGTGGTAGAATCACATTCCTACTTGGTCCAAAATAAGGGGTAGCAATGGTATCTCTGAGGTCACTATCAATAGACAAGTTGTTTCGTATCTCGTTTGGGTCAATAACCTCTGTTAATAGGTCTATCAAAGAGTCCATTTAACTCTCTCTTAAACCCTTAAAAAGTAGGATTTAACCTAGATGCCCTCATTCCTTGGCCCTTGATCAAATTCTTAAAAATAAAATTGGGATGCATACTCCTTCTATTCAATAAACAGTTCCTGTAACAGGACTTACGAAAGACCCCAGTGTTAACAACTCCATTCCCCAAATTCTCAATGTAAAGATCTAAATACACTATTTTCTCCTTCGAAAACTCCATAGTGAATTTCAGACATTCAGTCAACCCATTCATCATCTCATGGAACTCAACCAGCTTTTGATGGTTACCTCTCCAAAGAAATAACAAATCATCGACGAAATGCCAATAGAAATCACGTTACCTATAAAGCTCCGTCATGAATAATACAGTATTTTCCCAATGGGCTAAAAACATGTTGGTGTAGCTATTGGCACACAAGGTGCCCATAGCCACGCCATCATTCTGAATGTACATTTTCCCATTATAAGTAAAGACATTCTTCTCAAGGACCATTTCCAACAAGTGACATATAAAATCTATTTGTGTAGGCCCATATGTGCTATGTGCAATTAAATACTCATGGAGATATTGAATGCCTATATCAATGAGAATATTGGTGAACAATGACTGGACATCCATGGTGACAAATGTCACTCCCTTACAAATGTCTGCATTACTAATACATTCATAAAGTTCTATGAGGAATTGCTTAGAGTCCTTCAGAACAATAATGTTCTTATCTATTACTGGACGCAAATACTTTTCCACATAAATGGACAATGGTTCCATTACCCATCCTCCACCCGCCACAATAGGCCTCATGGGTGGATCTATTGTTTGTTTGTGGACTTTCGGTAAACCTTGTATCAGGGGAATAAGTGGATAGCCAACTTTAAGATATCCAAACATATCACCTGTTATCAAGCCACTCCTTAAATCATCCAATAATGTATCCAAAACCGAACACATAATTCTATGTACCACCTCTAAAGTAATTAACTTATAATATTTTTGATCGCTTAGCATACCTTCCACTGATCTAACATACTGTGTGGTGTCCATAATGACTATAAGGCCTCCTTTATCTGCTGGCCTTATTGAAATAGTTGTATTAGACTGTAAACTTTTCACTGAATATTAACTCAACTGACATTGTGGCTGTCTCTCTACAGTTAGTTCCCCACCCACCCTCCCTGTTATTGTTTTGGTATTAATGTTGGTGGCTTTGAAATTGCCCGCCCCTCTTGTAGATATGTATTTGGATACTCCTTCTGGGCCCATCTCATTTGCTCACTCAACTGAGTGCAGTGAGATCATATTCTGATTTCAGGCACTCCTACTATATACTTTTTATCAGGTATGGGAGTGGTTTATTGTGCTGTTTCTTAAAAGACTCCATAGCTGCTGTTATACAGTAATTGTGAGGGAGCACTGTGTACATGGATTCCACATCAATAGTTACCAAAATACGGTCAGCTTCCACTGTAATGTTTTTTATTTTCTTCAAAAAATTCATTGAATCTCTTATGTATGACTTATTCTTTTCTGCTACTAGAGGTTTCAGCAAATAATCAAGGTAAATGGCTGTGGCTTCAGTAAGGGAACCTCCACTTGCTACCACCGGTCTATAAGGTGGGTCTTCTCCGTTCTTGTGTGACATCTATGACAGCTAGTAGGGCAGGACCAGCTCGAATGTCACACTGATGGGGTAGGGATGTGAATTTAACATGTGTACCACTAACACTTTGTTTTACAGCACAATAAACCACTCCCATGCCTGATAAAAAGTATATATATATTTAGAAAGCTTGTGAGGAAATTATTACTCTATTTTTGTTTTACTTGGATTGCTTGTCTGTGTACTTAATAAAGGATTTTTGACTGGAAACAGACTGCCTGCCTTGCTTAGATTACTTTTGAATACTTAGTAATGCTGTACAATTATATATTTTCTATTATTACTTTTTGTTTTATTTTGTTTTGACTTAAGACGAGTTTACGTTTGCTACTTCTACTACTATTGTCTGATCTGATTAATATACAGTGATTAACTAGAAATATATGGATTGAAAATCTTCCACACAGAGAAGTTTCTTACACTGTTTTGTTTTTGGACCCACTACACTTTAGTGGGTTGTTTTGAGACTTCGGGGATACCACGGAGATTACTTGTTTTTAGCCTTCTAATTTACTGCCTTCTGCACTTGTCTTTTAGTCATTTGTTAATTTAACTGCATTTATTTGAACTGTATTTGCCGTAGTGTTGCTACATGCTCAGGTGTGCTGGCCTGCACTACAATTTGAATTGTATTAACTGCTGTTTTAGCTGCTTTTTTGTAACAAAAAAAATTTCTAAGCTTGTTTCCTGCCTTTCCTGTAACTAGTCAAGTACAGATACAGACTTGCTGTATCCAGGACTGTTGGTAGGCTTCTGAGCCCCCCAAGCCTTTCTGTGTTGTAGAGAAGCCTTTTAGCTTATCAGTGGGAGTGGTAAGCACTAGGTAGCCTATCTACCATGGAAAGAGTGGGTTTTGGCCCTGAAATTGTAGTTCATTGGCTGTTTGGGCAGTTTTTTCATCTATTTCTACATTCTGGTTAAAAGCCCGTTTTGCGTTTGGTCCCCACCTTTCCTATAACTAGTATAATCCAGGTACAGATTTGCTTTATCCAGGACTGTTGGCAAGCTTCTGAGCCCCCCCAAGCCCTTCTGTGTTGGAGTGAAGCCTTCTAGCTTATCAGTGGGAGTGGTAAGCACTAGGTAACCTATCTGCCACAGGAGGAGTGGTTTCTGGCCCAGAAATTATAGTTTATTGGCTGTTTGGGAAGCTTTTCCATCTCTTTCAACGTTCTGATTCAAAAGTCTGTGTTTGTGCTTGTTTCCTGCCTTTCCTGTGACTAGTCTAGTCCAGGTACATATTTGCTGTATCCAGGACTCTTTGTAAGCTTCTGAGCCCCCAAGCCTTTCCGTGTTGGCGGGAAGCCTTCTAGCTTATCAGTGGGAGTGGTAAGCATCAGGTAGCCTATCTACAACAAGAGGAGTGGTCCCTGGCCCAGAAATTGTAGCTATTGGCTGTTTCAGCAGTTTTTTCCCACCTATTTCAACTTTCTGGTTTGAAAGCTGCACTTGTGCCTGTTTCCCGCCTTTCCTATAACTAGCCTAGTCCGGTTACAGAGTTGTTGTATCCAGGAATGTTAGTAAGCTTCTGAGCCCCCAAGCTTTTCTGTGTTAGAGGAAAGCCTTCTAAGCTTATCTGTGGGAGTGGTAAGCACTAGGTAGCCTATCCTCCATGGGAAGAGTGAGTTTTGGCCCAGAAATTGTAGTTTATTTGGCCATTTGAGCAGTTTTCCATCTCTTTCAACTTGCTGGCTTAAAAGCCTAACGCTCCCCCTCCCCATCTTTCCTGTCTAGTCCAGGTACAGATTTTGCTGCTGTATTCTCTTTATAAGCTTCTGAGCCCCCCCCCAAACCTTGTGTTGGAGGGAAGCCTTCTATCTTATCAGTGGGAGTGGTACATTTAGCCTATCTACCACAAGAGGAGAGGTCCCTGGCCCAGAAATTGTAGTTATTGGCCATTTGGGCAGTTTTTTCCCATCTTTTTCAACGTTCTGGTTTAAAAGCTGCACTAGTGCTTGTTTCCCACCTTTCCTGTAACTAACCTAGTCCAGATACAGAGTTGCTGTATCCAGGACTGTTGGTAAGCTTCTTAGCCCTGCAAGCCTTTCTGTGTTGGAGGAAAGCCTTCTAGCTTATCAGTAGGAGTTGTAAACACTAGGTAGCCTGTCTACCATGAGAGGAGTGGTTCTTAGCCCAGAAATTGTAGTTTATTGACCATTTGGACAGTTTGTCCATCTCTTTCAACTTTCTGGTTTAAAAGGCCACATCTGCACTTGTTTCCCATCTTTCCTGTAACTAACCTACTGGGTAGCACTAGAAAGCCTTAAACTGATACAAGCCTTCCAGCTTAGGAGAGAGACTTTGGAGTGATTATCAGTTTTCTGTACTTTCTTGCTGTACTTAACTGTTTTCCACCTAAACGCAGATTTTCCAGCATTTATTGTGATTTAAAAGATTGTTTTTTTCACATACTGCACTTATTTGACTGCCTGCACTTTTAAAACGCTTTTTGTTTAAATAATTTAACTGTTGAAGGCTACACACTAAAGTGCGATAGCCTTTTCTGATTGTTTGTAGTCATTTAAAGCTGTTTTAAGTGTATTTTTTTACTGTTTTTGCCTTTTCTTTTCAAAAGAACCAAAATAATTTCTTGCTTCATGCCTTTCTAGTATAGTTCAGTTTTCAGGCTAGTGCTGAATTCAGGGCTGTGATACTAGTTTCTGAGTTGCCCATACATTACTTGGATAGAAGGAAGTTTCTCTGTTCACCTGTGAGAGAGGGGAGCTTTGAGTAACCTATCTGTCTCTGGAGGAGTGGTTCCAGCCCAGAAGTTAGTAGTTTATTGGCCATTTTGGGCTAATTTCTATCTCTTTCATTTCCTTACTATAAAAACTGCATTTGCATGGTTTTGTGCACCGGGCAGTGCCGGTTAGCTACAGTTAAATTATTCCCAGCTCCACTAAGTCTCCTCTTCAATTTTTCCCTTGAAACTAGCCTAACTCTCAACCTAAGAACTTAAAAAGCATCTTACAGCCCAGCACTTGCTCAGACCTAATAGCAAGCACTAATATACCCTGACACTGATTGCCCAGCAGGGCAAGGCTCTTTATTCACCCCTCACCAACCAAGTGACTAAGCAGCTCACCCTACTATTCAGACATGACCAAAGGGCAACTTCAGGTGCACTCTCCAATCCAGCTGGTGAATCTGGGTATCCTGAGGCAATGTTACAACTGCCTCATGTACACAGACAACCCTCTCCTCCTACCACAAAACACTAACATATGCGAGAGATGCAATTATACAGCCAAACTGGAAGCTAAGCTGTCTCCAAAAGACAGTCAAGAGGAGAAGGTTAACACTTGCACCACAACTCCAGCCACACACAGACCTACTAAAACAGCACTGGCAAAAAATACACATAAATACACAAAATCATACTCGGAGGCTCTAAATAAAAACCTGCAAAAGCATCAGAGATCTCCAAAGCAGACACCCAAACAACCTGCACTTCCCATCACAAACCAGACAACACATAAAACACGAAATCAGTGTGCCACACAATCACAGTCCTTAAGGTGAAATAACATATCTAACACACTAGTAATAGGTGACTCTATAGTCAGGCACACTGACGTCTTATTCACTAGGCTGGACAAGTAGAAGGTTACTGTTAGCTGCCTGTCGGGAGCCAGAATCCGCCACATAACACAAGCACTCAGGTCACTCCAGAACAAGTACAAATATGACTCTGTCATTCTTCATGTTGGTGTGAATGACCTGAAACGTACCTCCCTGGATTGCATGAAAAGAGACATGGAAGAGCTCTCTGATCATATAGCCCAGGCTGGTATGACCCTGACCCTGAGTAGCATTCTCCCTCACCAAGAATTATGCCTCAGTATAAAGAAAAAATGATCAATTTCAACAATTGGCTAAGCTTCGGGTGTCATTCAAAGGGGATCCAGTGTCTGTCAGCCTGGGATGACATGCTCGACAAGCCACGTTGCTTCACAAGAGACGGCTTACACCTGTCACCCCTAGGCTTTCGAATACTGGCCATGGCTCTTGCTGCCCCCATAGTGACTTTTTTAGACAAGGCACAAAAGTCAAACCCACCTCCATCCGTAAACAGCACAATTAACATAAAACTGGGGATTATGCTACTCAACGCCAGGAGTTTAAATCTCAAAATGCACACGCTCAAAGCACTCCTCAGTATGGAGAACATCGACATCTGTGCAGTAACTGAAGCCTGGTTCAAGGCTCCAGAGAGCACCCCAGCACTACCGGTCAACAACACATACCACACTTTTCGGCCACAGAATACAGACCGAAACACAAAAGGAGGGGGTGTACCCATATTCATCAAGGATACTTACACCTCCAGGTTAGTGGTGCAGCATGATACCTCTGTGATCATCCATGTGCAACTAACATTGGGCAAATCTGCAATGCAAATTGTGACCTGCTACAGATCACCCTCCATGACCCAGGACCACCACTCCACCTTTCTGGAGACACTGGAAAACATGAAAGTCCTATCAAACATCCTGATATTGGCCGATTTCAATTACCCTACCATTCACTGGAAAAACTACTAGAGTACAAATTCCCAGGCCCAGCACTTCCTGGAATTCATCAAGTCAAACACCCTGGATCAGCTGGTAAACTCCCCTACCAGAGGTGAAAAGATATTAGACCTGGTCATCACCAACATGGGTGACAGGTGTTCCACACCGGAGGTCAACTCGTCACTGGTTAGATCAGACCATAAACTAATCACTCTGGATGTCCACATCCCACCACCACCCCCAACTAAGGAAACCACAGTAAAAAACTTTTCTAAAGCAAACTTCACCTTACTTAAGACAGAGGTGGCAAGTTTCACAGCCCCCACGCTAAAGGATAACTCTGCCCAAGATGCAGAAACCTTTACAAATGCACTCTATGAGCACCTACAAGGATGCATGGATCATGCCATCCCTAGCAAAACCAAGACTCACTCCTCTAAGAGAAGGAAACCAGTTTGGTGGACCCCTGCAATAAACAGGCTATACAACAGGAGGAGGAAACTAGTTCAGAAAAAAAGCAAATCCCAAGAAGGAAAGACATCCCTGATCAGTATCAGTAAGAAATTGAGGTCCCTCATGAAATCATCCAAGGCTAACTTCGAAAGAAAAATAGTCAAGGATTCAAAAGATAACCACAAAGCCTTCTTTAGCTATGTTAAGAATCTAAGTGGCAACTAGCAGATATGCTCTGAGTTAGTGTAAAATAGCACAAAATATACTGAACCTACTGATATTGCCAACATCCTGGCAGATAGATTCAGTGCAAACTTAACCTCCCTCTCACCTTCAAAAGGGCCCACAACAATACCGGAAAAGTGTAGTGTCCCAGAAATCACAGAAGCACAGGTGAAAACAGCCCTTTCAAAAGCCAAAAACACAGCATCAATGGGGCCAGATGGTGTCCCAGGCTGCGTCTTGCACGAACTACAGAACGAACTAACCTCCACCTCAACACGCTGTTCAACCTCAGCCTCTCCACAGGCTACATGCCCATAGAATGGTGCACAGCAATGGTTATTCCACTCCACAAAGGAGGGGCCACAACTGACCCTGGTAACTATTGCCCCATAAGCCTGACAAGCCTGGTCTGCAAGGCTATGGAGCGCATCATCATGGAATTCATTAACAAAGACATTGGGATCCTCCAAATACTTTACCCGACCCAGTTCGGCTTTGTTAAGGGAAGATCATGTCTACTAAACCTGGTTGACTTCTTTGAGACAGTCACCAAGGCCATAGACGATGGAAAGGTGGTTCACACAGCCTACCTTGATCTCGCCAAGCTGTTCGACACAATTCCTCACTCGGGTATTATAGAAAAACTCAGCAGCCTGAACATAAACCCCTACGTCATAAGATGGGTTGCCAACTGGCTTACAGACAGAACTCACACTGTAAGAATAGCGGACTCCAGGTACGACTCTAAACCAGTCACAAGTGGTGTCCTGCATGGCTTGGTTCTGGGACCCCTACTGTTCGGTATATATTTCTCAGAAGTACAGGCAAACACAGGAGGACTATGGCTAACCAAGTTCACCAATGACTGCAAACTGGGAGACATAATTGACTCTCCGGCTGACACGGACATCCTTCAAAAAGGCCTTACTGAGACAGACACCTGGTGTCAAAGTCATGGCCTCAAGCTAAATGCCAAAAAATGCATAATCATCCCGTTTGGGAAAAATAAAACACCCACAAATTACCACATAGGTGGTAGCCCCTTAATACAGAAGAGGTAATAAGAGATCTGGGGACCCAGGTAGATAGTAATCTCTCCTTTGACAATCATACTGCCAAAGTAGTTAGGAAATCCTTCATTGTGGCCCATCTAATTACTAAGGGGTTCGCATCTAGAAATAAAGAGGTTATAGTGCCCCTCTGCTCATCACTCATCAGACCCATCATAGAGTACAATGCTCCATTTGGGATGTACCTCACAAGACACTTCCAACAGCTGGAAAAACCGCAAAAGCACCTCACCAAGAGGATTACTGGCCTGAAACATATGTCCTATGCAGCCCTACTGAAAAAACTCCAGCTGTACTCAGTGACATATCGTTTACTCAGAGGTGATCTCTGCCTGACTTACAAAGCCATGTCCAACTCAGAATTGATGAACATGCTCCACCTAAAGAAATCCAAGTCACTGTGAGTCACGCGCTCTAGTGAACAAAATTCCTAACTACATTAGGCAGAGCCCCTCACTAACACTCTTCAAGAGAAGCCTTGGCGAGTGGATGGGTAACAGAAAATACACCCCTGGGATCACTTCATTGGCTCTGCTTGACAGAGGCTCAGTTACTTAATCAATGGGTGACGAAAGCCGACACACTCTGGCTAGGCTTAAAAATGCCCTCGGGTAGATAGCCTAGTACCTACCTATGAACTTATGAACTCAAGTGTGCAAGCTTGTACTGCATTTAAAGTGTTTTGCTACTGTTCTAACTGCTTTTCTGTATAAAAAAAAAAAAAACTTCTAAGCTTGTTTCCCTATAACTAGTCTAGTCTAGATACAGATTTGCTATATCCGGGACTGTTTTGTAAGTTTCTGAGTTCCCCAGACCTTTTTTTGTTGGAGGGCAAGCTTGTACTGCATTTAAAGTGTTTTGCTACTGTTCTAACTGCTTTTCTGTATAAAAAAAAAAAAAACTTCTAAGCTTGTTTCCCTCTTTTCCTATAACTAGTCTAGTCTAGATACAGATTTGCTATATCCGGGACTGTTTTGTAAGTTTCTGAGTTCCCCAGACCTTTTTTTGTTGGAGGGAAGCCTTCTAGCTTGTCAGTGGGAGTGGTAATTACTAGGTAGCCTATCTACCACAAGAGGAGTGTTTCTGGTTGAGACATTGTAGTTTATTGGCCGTTTGGGCATTTCTTCCATTCCTTTCAACTTTCTGGTTTAAAAGCCCATGTTTGCTCACCGTGCAGTGGCACTCAGCTGAGATAAACTATTATCAGTGCCAGAAAGTTTGCTCTTCAATTTTTCCCTTAGAATGTGCTTGTTCTTTACTTTGTGCACTTCAATTAGCATAATTGGCTAGCACTTTCACAGGCTTTTGTAGCACTTATTGTAGCACACTTAGGAGCTACCAGCACTAGCTGCTCCTACACAGTAACAGCACCAGTACGTAATAATTATGACCACCTCTCCTGATATGATTATAGGGTAATTTCCTGTGCTTTCTCCTGCTAACCTGGTGCATTTGGGCATTCTGTGACAGTGTGGCAACTGTCTAATGTACACAGACAATCCTCTCCTCTTACCTCCCAACACTCATACCTGTGAGAGATGCACTTATATCACCAAACTGGAAGCAGAGCACCCTCCAACCAAGACCGGACTAGCTAGTCAAGAGGAGAAGGCCAACACCTGCAACTCACTACATAGAAAACACAACCCTCCAAAACACCAACCATCACAACCCACACATAGAAACACAAACCATGCACCCACTTTCGCGGAGGCTCTCAAAAATGTATCCAAACAACAGAAACCCCCGAGACAGAAACACACTCAACCACCCCAACATAACACCAACCCCAGAACACATATCTCACCACCACAGTGTACCCCTAAACCCAAGTCCTTAAGGCAAAATACTTTGCCCAATGTACTAATCATAGGAGACTCAATTGTGAGGCACACTGATGTCCCTCTCACTAGGTTGAACAAGAAGAACGTGACACTTAGTTGGCTATCAGGTGCCAGGATATGCCACATAACACATCCACTCAGGTCACTCCAGAACAAGTACAAATATGACTCAGTCATTGTCCATGTGGGTGTGAATGACCTGAGAAGTACCTCACTGGACTACATGAAAAGAGATGTGATGGAACTCTCAGATTATGTGGCCCAGGCAAGCATGACCCTAGTCATGAACAGTATTCTACTGTCACCCAGAATGACAACAGTACAAGCAGAAAATGATTGGCTAAGTTTCTGGTGTCATTATAAGGGGATCCAGTATCTGCCTGGGATGACTTGATCGACAGACCTTGAGGCTTTGCCAGAGATGGCCTGCATCTGTCACCCCTGGGATTCCGGGTACTGGCTAAGGTTCTTGCTACTCCTATAGTGCCTTTTTAGGCATTGTTCCAAAGACCAATATTCCACTGTAACAGCTACAAACAAATGCAATCTGAGGGTCATGTTGCTCAATGCTAGAAGTCTAAATCTCAAGATGCACTCACTTGAGGCTCTCCTCAAAATGGAGAATTTCGACATATGTGCTGTAACGGAAACCTGGTTTAAAGAGGCAGAAAGCACCCCTACAGTCCTAGGCTACAATTCATTCCATACCTTTCGGCCCCAGAATATGGCCGGAAGCTCCAAAGGCAGTGGTGTCTCCATATTCTTAAAGGATACACACACATCTAGACTGGTAGCCCAGAATAATGCATTTGAGATACTTCAGGTACAACTAACACTGGATAAGATGGAGATACAAGTCATAGCTTGCTATAGAACCCCAAACTTTTCCCCAGACTCTCACTCCAACTTCTTAAGCACCCTGAAATCTACCAAAGGCCATTCCAATACTCTCATACTGGGTGACTTCAACTACCCTTCCATCAAATGAGAAAACTATTCAAGTACCAATGCACAGGCCCAACGCTTTCTGGAATTTATTAATTCCAATGCCCTGGACCAGCTCAGCTCATTCTGACCCCCACTACAGGAAGCAATATCCTCGACCTGGTTTATCACCAACATGGGAGACCATTGCTCCACACCCCCTGCTAAGGTGACCACCCTGAAACATTTCTCTAAAGCCGACTTAGGGCTCCTAAAACCAGAGGTGGCTAACTTCTTGGCACCAATGCCAATGGAAAATAGCTGCATGACTGCCGAATTGTACACCAATGCACTGTACAAGCATGTACACAAATGCATGGACCTTGCCATACCAAATAGAACTAAGACGCTCTCCTACAAAAAAAGGAAGCCAATCTGGTGGTCCCCAGCCATCAATAAACTCTACAACAGAAGGAAGAAACTGTTGCAGAAAAAAATGAAGTCACAAGACTGGAAATCCTCCCTTATCAGTCTCAATAAAAAGCTGAAATCCCTTATCAAATCCTCTAAAGCCAGCTATGAAGGCAGAACTGTGGCTGACACCAAAAACAACCAGAAAGCCTTCTATAGCTATATCAAAGGCAATACCCAGATTTGCTCCAAGTTATTGCACAGTGGCACCTCCTATACTGAGCCAACAGATATAGCCAACATACTGGCCGACAGATTCAGTGCCAACTTTACCCCTCTCTCCCCCTCCAAGGGTCCTATCACAATACCAGAAGAAAGCCTGGTACCCACCATTTCTGCAGCACAGGTAAAAGCTGCATTGTCCAAAGCCAAGAATACAGCATCCGTGGAACCTGATAATATCCCTTGCTGCATCCTACATGAGCTACAAAATGAACTGGCACATCTGTGCACCCTGTTCAATCACAGCCTTACCTCAGGCTATGTCCCTAACGAATGGCACACTGCTACAGTCATCCCACTCCATAAAGGGGGAGCAACTACAGATCCTGGGAACTATCGCCCCATTAGCCTGCTGAGTCTGGTATGCAAAGCTATGGAGGGCATCAAACTCTTGACCCCACACAGTTTGGCTTTGTCAAGGGGAGATCCTGCTTGCTGAACCTGGTTGGCTTCTTTGAGGCAGTCACCAAAGTTGTGGATGAGGGTAAGGCCATCCATACAGCCTACCTTGACCTGGCCAAGACCTTTGATGTCATTCCCCACTCAGGTATCATTGATAAACTCACCAAACTAGGCATCAATCCTTACATCACTAGGTGGGTTGCAAATTGGCTCACAGACAGGACCCACTGAGTGAAAGTTGCAGATTCATAGTCAGACTGTCGATCAGTCACAAATGAAGTCCCACAGGGCTCAGTCCTGGGTCCTCTCTTGTTTGGCATCTTCTTCTTAGAAGTCCAGGCCAACACAGAAGGACTCTGGCTGACCAAGTTCATTGATGACTGCAAGCTAGGAGTCGTTATCAACTCCCCAAGTGATGCAGACATCCTACAAAAGGGCCTCTCAGAGACCAATGACTGGTGTTGAAACCATGGCCTGAAGCTTAATGCCAAAAAATGCTTTATCATCCCCTTTGAAAAAAACTCACTTCTCAAGAATTACCACATTGATGGGAGCCCACTGAACACTGAAGAGGCCATAAGAGATCTGAGCACCCAGGTTGACAGCCACTTCACCTTCGACCACCACATTGCCACTGTGGTCAGAAAGTCCTTCTATGTGGCACATCTTATAACCAAAGGCTTTGCATCCAGGAAGAAAGAGGTCATCATCCCTCTCTACTCATCCCTCATTAGACCAGTTATCATATATAACGCCCTGTTTGGCATGTACCTGACCAGACACCTACAACAGCTGGACAGGCCACAAAAGTACCTCACAAAAAGGATCCTATGCCTTAAACACATGTCCTACATGGACAGACTCAAAAAACTTCAGCTATTAGTCTCTTATCGTCTATTAGAGGTGATCTCTGCTTGACTTACAAATCCATGTGTGACCCAGCCTTACTTGAAATGCTATACCTAAAGAAATCCCAATCCCCCCATGCTACATGTTCCAGAGATCAAAACCTCATTACCACAATTAACAGAACATGGTGGAGGGACAGGTTCATCTCCCAAAGACTGCCCATACTCTGGAATAAGATTCCCATTCATGTCAAGAAGAGCATCTTGTTGGCCCTCTTCAAGAGAAAAATTGACGATTGGATGGGTAACTGAAAGTTCACTCCAGGGATCATTCCAGTTGCCCTACTGTTTGTGGGCACTGTGAACTAACATCGGGTGGCACAGTGCCTGGGCAATTTGTTGGGGGCTAGGCTTGTAAAGGCTCCATGGCCATTAGCCTAGTACACACCTATGAACCTATAAATGGTGACACGTAGTGATCAAAATTTAAATTTCAAGTTCATTTACCAGAGAAAGAAGAAATATTTTGTATTAGTGCTAGTGATCATTATAGTATCATTTGCAGACTGTATTAATATATTATGACTACAGTACCAATCCTATTTCAGTAATTTCAGTGACAATTGTTGAAGAATAAATCCTATATAAATACAGTTAGCAAAGCAGACCTTGAGTAGACCTGAAAATGTAAGGTCAGTCCTGTGTCTTCATTTTATAAGTAACTGCAGAAATCGATACCTGGTCAGGTAGGAGGAGTTGTAAGATAAGGTTTCATTTAAATGTAGTTTGTTAGACCAAATACAGTATTTTCTTTGCATAAGTCCAGAAATGTAGCCATATTAAATCAGATGTATATCTTCATTTTACATTTTACATGCAGATTCAATAAAAAAAGGAATGTTGCAGTAACCTTCAGTTAAGAATACTGATAAGAATAAAATGTGCTAACAGAATGTGTAGTACATTAAATACAAACAGGCTTTGGATCCAAGGTTAAAGAGGCAAAAAAAATTAGTTATTATTAAGTCTTTCAGACACACTGAGTTAGTTAGTTAGTTCGAACAGATATGCAGAAAATCAATGCAGTGCAGTCCCTGAAGTTTGGTACAGACACTCGAGGGTGAGTGCAGAAGTCAGGTCAAATATCCAGCATTCTAGAATATTAATTATATTATTCAGGATGAAAGGAAAAATTCTGAGTATAATGAGTGCAAAAGCTATGGACATTATAATTCAGACCATTTCAGTTCATCAGTATTGTTATTGGAGACAGTAACATTGGATTCAGGTATTGTTGACATCTACCATCACTATACATAATGAAACATTCTTAACCAAACTACAGTATATGCAGACTTTTATTCTGAAAGGTACAAGAAGATTTGGCACATAAAGGTGTGACTGGCACCTGTTCAACACAGTTCTGGGTAATTAACAGATGAAGACATTCATTCCTGCCTCATTCCAGTTTCTTCTAGTTATTTCCGGTTTATTCTAGTATTGTACAGTTCCTTCACTTCTTACATACAAGAAGGACTAAAAACATTTCTCAATTTAACAAGGCTGTTAGTTTGTACAACTGAGAGGGGAATCGGTGCTGGCAAATGTTCTGTTATGATCAGTGTACTTCCCCTGTAAACAAACTAAATAAACATCTTCATCACCTGCATTCTGAAATATATATGATTAATGTGATGAGCTTCACAGTCAAACAAACAGGTCTCTCTAGTCCGAGATGCAGTAATGATGTGTAAGGCAAATGTACAAAAAAAAAGCATCTGCTGAGACATTTCATTTACAGGAACAATTATATTGACAAAGATGCCCCCCCCCTCACCAGTCCTGTTGATAATACATATGTGTCCTGTCTATTGCTTTAGATATTATAATCTTCTTCTTCTTTCGGCTTTTCCCGGTTAGGGGTCGCCACAGCGGATCACCTGTCTGCTCATGATTGACAGTGGAGTTTTATAGTGTAGAGTTGCCAGCCTGGTGCCCAACCTTCTACAGAAGGCACACACACACACATGCACTCACACCTAGGGCCAATAGAGTGTCAAATCCCACCTGCAGTATTGTCTTTGTGGGAAGGGAGAAACCGGAGCACCGGAGGAAACCCATGTGACCACAGGGAGGACATGCAGACTCCACACAGAAGGCACCCCAGCCAAGGATCGAACTGGAGAACCTCTTGCTGTGAGGTGACAATGCTAACCACTGCACCACCGTGGCCGTCCTGTCTAACACTTGTATAGAAGAAGAAGAAGAAGACAATGTGTTTTTAAACTGCATCAGAAGATGTTTTTAATTTAACTTAACTGATTAATTGTGATAACAGATTGGTCTTATTTAAGGAATGTGTTTTAGCTGTTGGATGTTCTGATGAAGTCCATGATTAGGGGCAAAAGAGCTTAACGTTTTATTAAAAGTTGGATTTATGAATTATCTTATTTGTGGTTGGTGATTGCTATTTTCACTACATTCCATTGTTTCCTGCATTTAGCATTAAGTTTTGGTTAATTAAAATGATATTATGGCCAAAAATGCTAAACATTTTACAGGCAATTCTTCCATATAAATAAACAGCAAAATAAAAAAAATACTAATGGCCTTCTTGTGATGCTAGCTAAACCTATAATAGCATATGAGATCATGCTAAAACATCAAGAAATGAAGTGCTAAAATGTTCAAATACAGAGACATACCCATTGGTTTCTGCAGTTAAAACATTGCTGTATTGGATTGATAACTCTTATGAAAGTTAGTGGAAAATATGTGAATATAGCTGTGAAAGTAAAGTTCATTCTTGAGATTTAAGCCAGCTGCTTTAGAAATATTAGATAAATGCTATGGGTTTTGAAGATCTATATTAACAATAATGATATAAAGACTACTAATTCACACTATATCAAAACTTTATTAAATGCCTCAGAAAATTTATTAGATATCCATAATTTATAAAATATTTTTATGACCTTTCCTACAGCATACACATCAAATTACTTAGACAGCACAGACGTATATAACATGTTAAAACTAAGGAGACACTAACTTTATATTGTGGTCCAATTGTTTCAAAGGGCATGCTGTTACAGCATTATGCAAAATTATAATGTATACCATACAAGTTTTGTTACAATTAAAAAAATGACAAAAGTCAGATAAAAATCATACAAATTTCTGAGAAAGAAAAAAGCACTAGTATCTCGCTTCTAGAATACTTCTAATTTATAATCAAAGGAGAAAATAATACTAAAACTTATCTGCACAGATTATGTAAAATAATTTTAATGACACAGATATTACTTAAATCAATGTGATTTACATGAGGCAAATGACTGCAATAATAATAATAATAAACATATTTCAGAATGGTTACTCAAATGTTCATTTGTTTGTCCTGGAAAATGTTTATGTGGAAATAGTTGCATAAAATGTAAATAACACACTTTTAACAAAATTTATGGAAATAATGAATTAGACTGCTGCAAAGCTAAAAAAATACACAAATGCAGATCAGTAACCGTTTTTTATTATTGCAAATTAAACAAGTGTCAGAATGATATACAGATATTTTTCTGCATTGCAGTTACACAATTACAAATTAACAAGAACTTTTGCTACTCATCAATTCTCCAATTTCTTGCATCAAAACATTAGAACACCCACTGGTATGGGGACTCCTAGCTATACCTAGGAAACTAATCACATAAAGATGAAGAAAGATGTCTCTCCATTTTGAACATTTTCTTGAGTTAGCTATGGAAGAATACCAGAATAAAATGAAAATCTTAGAATTAAGAAGTAAAAACAGCAATCCCAAATTTAAATATAAGTAAAGATATATGGAAATTAGAAAGATTTAGAACTGAAAAATATACATAATACTGTACAAGTCAACAAAAGGATAAATAAATACAATTGGGGACAAATAATATGAAGCCACTCTTGCAGTTTATAAATAAAGCAAAGACCTAAACATTATAATTGCTTAGTACTTTTTTTGTATTTTTTTAAGGATAAATTCTTTAAACAGTTAAAGGGCATAGTTATGGGAAATGCAATTATCCCCAGTTACACCAATATTGTTTTAGGGTATTAGGAAAAGAACTTGCCTATAAGTAATCTAGATAAACCATTACTAATGTTTTTTAGAAAACGTAATATTTTAGTAAAAAAAAAAACGGAGGTTACAGAAATAAAAGAACTTTATCCGCAATTAAATGAGAAGTTATCTCAGGGAGAAACTCTCTTTTTCAGCATTACTTGTCAATAGCACCAATACTGATGAATAAGGACCCGTTCAGTACACAAAGAATAAATTATTGGACTTTATTTGATCATGTAGTTTAGATAGTACCATTTGAAATAAAGTTTGTAACAACTGAAAATTTTAATGGCATATCAAACAATTAAAGAACATGATGAGAATCCTGTATTTATCAGGAGCTTACAAAGTATCAATCTGGCATATTCAATTGATGCAAACAGTACGCAAGTTAAGTTATACACCCATACAACAAATACAAACAATGTAGTTATACAGTGAATGTTCCAGCTTTTTATCTGTGAAACTACATAGAGAGGTTATGAAGCACAAGAATATTTTAACTGAACTTTGAAAGACACCATACTGCTGGTTGCACTAACTGCAGTGCATTCGATATAGAACCCACTTTGAGGGCACTTAATATACGAATCTATAAACATGTGTATGCTCATAAAGAAGTAACAAAATGGTTTGTTCAGATATTCCACAACTTGTAACAGTTTTATGAGGATTTTTATTTCAGATAAAATTCATTATTACTTCATTTTCAGTAGTTATTTTGGTTCAAGTTTCCTATGCTTGCCATGTATCAGGCTTATATCATTACTGTGTCCTTCAGTTTGCAGACCTTCAGCCTTAAATATATTACAGCCATAAGATATGCAAATTTTCAGTTCTGTAGTACAATAGAAAACCAGTAATCATATACAGATATTGAAAACCAGCATGTATACAGTTCACTGTCTTGAGTGACATTTCTGGTCTTTTATTTCTGTTATACACTCACCTAAGGCTTATTTTTTTTATTTTCTTTTCTTCGGATTATGTTATCTATTTTAATTGCTTTTTTTCTTTAAGCATTAGCATGTCTGTTGATAATGTTACTACTTCTGAGTAAATTTTCTTATCTCTCCAAAAATGCTTCTAATTGATATGATGAAGAATCACATCTTAGTCTTGTTTTTTTCATGGCATAGACCTTTTGATAGATTTTCATTGAATGACTTTACAAATATGTTTGCAGTTCCATAACTGCAGACCTACACGTAAAATCAATTTCAATTTCAAGGAAGCTTGTGCCTTTTTCATATTGAGGAAAACATAAACTCACCACACACTGATTTTTTTAAATACCAGTCGATAGGTATAAAACAGTTCTATTATATCCTTCACCTACCCGATCCAGTTATAACAGACAGGAGATATTGATTTAGAGTTTGAAATTTATTCTAAAATGCTATGGTGGTTTTCAATACATCAGTCTTCTGAAATATGACTTTCTTTTTATTTTTTCTAAATGTTTTGGGTTTGTAATGCCATGACCACAATGGGCTCCACTCCTGAGTCAGGGTATAGTCAGGAGTAAATTAAATTAGTATTGCTTCAGTCTCTGATGTTTGCCAAGAGTGCTCCTCTCAACACCCACAATGTAGCCACAACAGCTGACTTCTGCAGTTTATTTGGAGTTATATGCATCAGTAGTATTTTTAAGTACTTTTGTTACTTCTATGTGGAGGATCTGATGCTGCCGAAGACTACTGAGACGCGTGAAACATTTACTGCATTCAGAACATTTATATGGTTTCTCTCCAGCATGAACAACACTGTGCTGGCGCAGATCATTGAGGTGTGGGAAACATTTACTGCATTCGGGACATTTATGTGGTTTTTCACCTGTGTGAAAGGTATAATGCCTTTGAAGATTACTGAGACGTGTGAAACACTTAGTGCATTCAGTACATTTATATGGTTTAGTACCTGTGTGAGAGCTCTGATGGTGTTTTAAGTGACCCCTTTGTGTAAAGCACTTATTGCACTCAGCACACTTATATGGTTTTTCGCCTGTGTGAATGACATAATGCTGTCGAAGATTACTGAGAAATGTGAAACATTTATTGCATTTATCACATTTATAAGGTTTCTCACCCGTGTGAATAGCATAATGCTGTTGAAGGCTGTTAAGATACGTGAAGCACTTACCACATTCAGCACACTTATGGGGTGTATTTCCTGTGTGAATGGTAAGATGCTGTCGGAGATTCCTGAGGCGTGTGAAACATTTACTGCATTCAGTACATTTAAATGGTTTTTGTCCTGTATGAATGGCATGATGCTGTTGAAGGCTACTGAGATACGTGAAACACTTACTGCACTCAGTACATTTATATGGTTTGTTCCCTGTGTGAGAGTACTGATGGTGTATTAGGTGTCCCTTCTGTGTAAAACACTTCTCACATTCAGCACATTTATATGGCTTTTCTCCTGTGTGAATGGCTTGGTGCTTTCGAAAATTACCAAGAAATGTGAAACATTTACTACATTCTGCACATTTATAGGGTTTATTCCCTGTGTGAATGGCATAGTGAGTTTTAAGCCTACTGAGATATTTGAAGTCTTTACTGCATTCTGTACATTTATAGAGTTTCTTCTCTGTGTGAGTTCTTGTGTCAGATTCAGAGCTCTTGCTGTTGGTACACTCTGAGTGAACCTGTTGTGCAGAGATAAGATTATGTTTGTCATTGTCCTTCACTGCCTGAACACACTGCTGCAGATTCTCTGTTAGGCAATTTAATTCAGGCTCTCCATGACCACATTTGGAAATTTCATTGCAGCTATGTCCCAAATTAACCTGTGGTACAGGACTGGAATGAAGCTTGTCGTAACTCCTCAAAGGTTGAGAATGGTTCGTAAGCTTCTTTCTTTGGTGCTGCAACTGGGGTTTCCCAACTAATGACTGCTGACTGTGACTCATTCCGCAATCTGTCCTTAGGGTACCTAAAACAGATTATTCAATAGTAATTTGTTACAATAATAAAACAAACATTTTCAATATATTCATTACAACAGCATGTATGCAAGTTTAGCCATTTAAGATTTGTTTGATTTGTTCGTAATTTGTTTTACTTTTGCAATAATATTTAATTCTGTCTCATTTACTAAGCTTTACACAAGTAAACATTTACAAGTGACTGTCGATGCAAAGACATTACATATCTTACTGCATAATCTTCATGGTTCTATACATTTAGCAATCAATATGATCAAGTTTTAATATTTTATCTGCAATGCTAATAATTTATTTCTCTCATTTTACAGGGGACTCTCTGCCATTAGGAAATCATATCCTAACACAATCTTTTCTATTCCATCTCACCAAAAGCATACTTAAGCTTTTGACAGTGAGTACTAGATACATTTTACCCATCTGCCATTTTATTTATTTTTACATTTGATTACTGGGAAAGTCTGACTCGACGGAATGTCCAGTTTCAGCAGAGGCCCGGGGAGAAAAGCTCCACATAGAACAAAACATTACAAATACAGAATCTCCCTAGGGTTAATTCTGAAACAAGAAGCCCTTTGTGAAGAGCCACTCAATATGACTGGGTATTTTTTAAAAACTTTCCGAGTTTCAAAGAAAGTACAGTTGTGTAAACCTACCATAAATGTAGATGTTCGAGTGTCTTCACTGTTGCAGTCATGACTGTAGGGTTCTCCCCTGCCGGCAGGCAGCCCCAGGTCGGCCAGAATCCCAAAGTCTGGGTCAGGCGTCGGCTGTTCAACCATGCTCCCTGACGTCAGAGCGCCAGGAGTACAAAGCTGACAGCCGACGCTATCGTCTCCAGTTTTTCTTGCCCCAGATGTCAGGAGTCCCAAAATGAAAAAGGTCCCATAACCTTTGCAAATACACCTCAGAAGAATGGTGAAAAAAAAAAAAAGGAAATACACAAAAGTAAAAATAAGAGGGGACAGGAGGGAGGGAAACCCAGACTGCAACAGTGAAGACACTTGAACATCTACATTTATGGTAGGTGTACACAACTGTACTATGTTCATCATGTTTCACTGTTGCAGTCATGACTGTAGGGTAGAATCCCAAAGCTGAAAGAAAGGGAGGTGGTCATAAAGAGGAAGGGGCGGCTAAAAGGCCCTGCAAGACTGCAGAGGCAAAGCCTGCCCTAGACTTAGAGTAAAGAGGTAGATTGTAGTGCTTAGAAAATGTATGCACTGAACTCCAAGTTGCAGCTTCCAAAATATCCTTGGTAGGAACTCCCCTGAGGAAGGCCACAGAAGTGGCAGCAGCTCTGGTGGAATGAGTCCGTATACTGCCTGGGATTTGCTTTCCATGGTGAGAATAACAAAATCTGATTCCATGAGCAATCCATTTAGAAATGGTCTGTTTTGAAATGGCTTTACCTTGGGAACTGGAAGCATAAGAAACAAACAATTGTTCTGATTTTCTGATGTCCTTGGTTCTGTTCAGGTAAAAACGTAGCTGTCTGTGTACATCCAAGGAATGTAAGATCCTTTCCCCTTTATTTTGAGGAGTGGGGAAAAGGTTGGCAAGTGTATAGTTTGATTTAAAGCCACTTTGGAAACCACCTTAGGCATGAAGGTAGGATTAGTCCTCAAAGATACCCTGTCTTGATGAAAAATAATATATGGTTCCACAGCCATTAGAGCTTGTAACTCTGAAACCCACCTGGCAGAGGTTAGGGCTAACAGGATGGCTGTCTTCCAAGATAAAAACATGATGTCAGAAGAAGCAGCAGGCTCAAAAGGAGGCAAGGTTAGTTTTTCCAAAACATAGTTGAGATCCCAAGCAGGAATAGGAGGAGATCTAGGAGGTCTTAAGTTCTTAGCTCCTCTGAGAAACTGTCGCATGAGCTGGTGGGAAAAGATGGGAGGGTCTGTATTATAATGAGCAGAAATAGCAGAGGCATGTATTTTAATGGAAGAGAAAGAGAGACCCTTATGTAAGAGATCCGTCAAGTAAAGTAAAATTAAAGTAATGTTGGGAAGAAGAGGATCAGAATCCTGAGCCTGCATCCAGGAACAAAATCTTTTCCATTTTCCTGCATAAGATTTTCTAGTGCTAGGACGTCTGGCTTCTAAAATGACATCCATAACCTGCTTGGGCAGTAAAGAAGAAATCAAAGGCCCTGGATTAACCAGGCCACCAGGCTGAGAGTTCTGACATGAGAGTGTAGAACCTGACCCTGATGTTGGGACAGAAGGTTCGGAGACTGAGGTAAAACACAAGGGGGCTCCAGGCATAGGTTTTTTAGAGTTGGATACCAAAACTGCCGAGGCCAATTTGGAGGCAGCAAGATGATCATCTTGGGCTTGTCCTGTTTTATCGTCAATAAAACCCATGGAAGAAGAGGGAGAGGCGGAAAGGCATATCCCGAGAGGTTCCTCCAACTGAATGACAGGGTGTCCACTCTCCAAGCTTCTGTGTGGAATATCCTGGTGCAAAAAGTCTGAAGCTGATGATTGAAATGGGATGCAAAGAGGTCTATGTGAGGACATCCCCAGACTGCTGTTATCATCCTGAATATTTTGGTGTCCAGCATCCACTCATGTGGATCCGAAAGATGTCTGCTCAGACTATCTGCCAGGAAGTTTTGTTTCCCTGGTAGAAACTGAGCTTGAAGATCCAGATTGCAATATAGAGCTGTGTCCCATAGATCCATGGCTAGTCTGCAAAGGGGGTAGGAATGAGATCCCCCTTGCTTGTTTATGTACCACATAACTGTGGTGTTGTCTGTCCGTATTAACAGTTGCCCTGGTTGTAAAAGATTCCTGAAGGCCAATAGAGCTTTCTGAACGGCTAACATTTCCTTTAAATTGATATGCAGGTGCTTCTGATCCTTTGTCCAAAGGCCCTGCAAACAAGTGCCCTGAAAATGGGCTCCCCAAGCATAATCCGAGGCATCCGTGGTTAGAATATGAGAGGCAGGAGGCAGACGGAAGGGCTTCCCTTTGTTTAGAGCACATGCCCTGGACCACCAAAGAAATTCCTTTTGAAGGCAAGGAAGAACGGAGATCAGTATGTCTAAACTGTGGCAGTGCTGAGACCATACACTTTTTAGGTACCACTGTATTTTCCTCATGTGTAGTCTTGCATATGGTACGAGGAGGATGCAGGAGGCCATGTAACCCAAAGCCTGCAGGAATTTCCTTGCAGATAGATGAGTTAAAGTTGCCAAGGTTCTGAAAGTTGAAGCCAGCTGTAACTGTTTTTCGGATGTCAGAAATGCCATCTGGGTTGTAGTGTTTAGAAGTACACCCAGAAAAGTTATCTGTTGTGATGGTGTCATATTTGACTTTTTTATGTTTACAGAGAATCCCAGGAACTTGAGGAGGTTCTGTACAAATTCTAGATGCTGGAGTAAGACATCCTTGCTGTCTGCCTGAATTAGACAATCATCCAGATAAGGGTAAATTTGAATTCCCTTGAGTCTGCAGTAAGCTACTACTGGAGCCAGGCATTTGGTGAAGACCCTGGGCGCAGTAGATAATCCAAAGGGCAGCGCAGAGAATTGAAAGTGCCTCGATCCGGCTTTGAACCTGAGGTATTTTCTGCGATCCTGCCTGATGGGAATGTGTAAATATGCCTCCTTTAAATCCAAAGTTACCATCCATGCATTTTTGGACAGCATTGGAAGTAGCTGCTGTAGAGTAAGCATCTTGAATTTTGGAATTTCTAGAAAGGTGTTCAAGTCCGACAGATCCAGAATGGGTCTCCATGAGTTTTGCTTCCTTGGGACTAGAAAGAGCCTTGAATAAAACCCTTTTCCCATCTCTGAAAGAGGAACCAGTTCTATGGCATTCATAGCCAAAAGAGCTTCCACCTGGTTTAAGGCCTCCGTCCATTGATGTTTTGGAAGGTCTGGCCATCCACTTGGCCTTGGCAAGGTATGAAAATGGAATTTGTAACCTCTTAAAACCACATCCAAAACCCATTTGTCTTGGGTTATTTGAGTCCAATTTTGATAAAAGAGAGAGTTTTCCTCCAAGAGGGGCTTCCAGGGAAGAAGTTCCTGTAGCCCCACAGAGGGAGTCATTGAGTTTGTTTCCTTTGAGATTGTGACCTGTCCTCTCCTCCCCTAGGGGTGGAAGCAGTCCACTGTCTTGGTCTATAAGCAGCTTGTGATTGAGGCCTCCCTCTGGAACGTCTGTATCTACCCCTCTGAGGCCTGTCTGAAGTGGGAAAGGACCAATTTTTTGAAGGCCAATTCCTGCTAAATCTAGGAGGCTGTACTTGTAAGAAATCTTTAACTGTTTGCATGGATTTCGCCTTATCCTCCATCTTTTTAATCACCTCTTCAGCTTTCGATCCAAACAAAACATTAGGCTGAACAGGAGCATCCAATAATTTTGCCTTTACCTGTTCAGGTAAATTTTGTTCCTTTAGCCATGCATGCCTCCTAATGACTGTGCCAGAGGCTGCAGCCCTACAAGAAGCCTCCAAGGCATCAAAACCACAGTGTAAACCATGCTTTCCAACCTGTTCAGTGGCATGCAATAAGTCATGTAATTCCTTATCATCTGCACAGGCAGAAATGGAAGTAAGCTTTTGTTTTAAGACAGACAATAGAAATTGCTGGTATTTAAACATATGAAACTGACAGTTTAAAGCCCTAATGGACAAAGTAGCAGAAGTGTACACCTTTTTGTCCCATCTTTCTAAGGATCGAGAATCCTTTTCAGTAGGAGTAGGATTTTTGGCAGAAGCGGCCTTAGCTCCCTTAGGACCCTGTGAAATGGTTTCAGGGTCAGCAGAAGTGTTGTTGTATAAAAACTGATGGGAATCAGGAACCCTGTAATATCTATCAGGCTTCACAGGAGCAGGAGGAAAAGAGTCAGGGGTTAAGTTAGCCTCCGAAAAGGCATCATCCACAATATCCAAAACAGGAGGAATAGCCAGGGGTCTATGTTGGGGAAGAAGAAGAAATTCCCTCAGCCTTTTCTTGGATTCCGAATACTCCTGTCCTTCCCAGTGGAAATGTTCCCTCATTTCATGCAAAGTTTCCCCAAAAGAGAAATCCTCAGTGGGAGAAGCTGAAGGAATGGATTCTTCAGCATCAGAATTCTCATAAGGAGGTAAAGAATATTCCTGATCAGAAGAAGAAACTGAGGAAACAGAAGCCTGATCAGAGGAATCATAAGAAACATCCTGCCTTGGCCTTTTGTCTGAAGGGGGATGAGAACCCCTAATCATAGTAAGTAAATCCTCCGCCATCTTGAGTAACTGTTTCTGTGACTTGGGAGCCGGTTCAGAAGAAGCCTGTGTAGAAGTCTTTGATTTTGATGGAGTCTTTGCCTTTGTCTTTGGCTTTGCCTTTATTAGTAGCTGAGTAGGCCTGAAAACCCCTTCAGAAGCCGGTACCTGCACAGCGGCTCCGGACCCATCCGAAGGAGCATTGTCCGAAGGTCCTGCAACAGAAATATTTAAAGGCCTGGTTGGCTCCTCATGAGAGTCCGTTTCGGCCGTCGGTTCTGAAATGGCTGACGACAGGGGCTGCAAAAGCGCCTCACTGACGATGGCCGAACCTGAAGCTGGCTCCGCTTGTGCGCTATCATCAGATTTGGACCTCAGAGGCCTGTCTTTATCCTTGCGACGTTTGTGAACTCCGGTAGCCGGGACCATATCCGACGACATTTTGTAGTTAAAGCGCCTACCGAAGTAATGAAAAGCAAAATCGTACCTTCGCTTAATTGTACGTTGATTGAATCTAGCACAAAACCGACAACTAGCTACATCGTGGTCAGGGCCCAAGCAAGGAATACAGTAAGAATGAAAATCCTGATGAGGTATTTGCTTCCCACATGAAATACAATTATTAACTTTTTCCTGACATCGGAGTGGAGCAAGAAAAAAGTTTCCCCAACGGGGTACTTAGCTTTGAGTGGAGAAGAAAGTCTTCGGACCGAAGTATATCAGTAAAATTCATCAGGAGTCCGCCAACCGGCAATTGCGTACTGCTATCACCGCACGGCAAGAAAGACTGGAGAAGATGGCGTCGGCTGTCAGCTTTGTACTCCTGGCGCTCTGACATCAGGGAGCATGGTTGAACAGCCGACGCCGGACCTAGACTTTGGGATTCTGGCCGACCTGGGGCTGCCTGCCGGCAGGGGAGAACCCTACAGTCATGACTGCAACAGTGAAACACGATGAACATCGGTGCATTGTGGCTATACAGGCACTTAAACTGGATGTTTTTGCCCTTAAGTGCAGTTACAATAACTACAATAATATTTAATTCAGAAGTATACCTAGTCACATTCTCCAAAGTTAGAAACTTAAAAAAAAAAATCAGTCATGTACAGCACTGCTTGGTACATTGCTGCTTATCTCTGAGCACCCCACTTTCTATATTGCACCTAATAATCTTTATACCCTACTTGTCACTCATAACAATAAATCAGTACAGTTCAGACAGCCACACATAGATCAATGCTCTTTACCTTACTGGGCCAAAAAAGAAATTGTGGCTGATCCTCGACCTAGAAAATACAAAACATAAGATCCCCATGTATACTTTTATCCTATCTATATCCCACACCACCAGACACTAATGTTATAGTATGTTCATACTTTTATACTAATCCAGTAGTATGTTAACATTGCAGGAGTAGCCAACATGCCCTAAAAATTAGAAACCCTGAAGTAAGCAAATAGTTCAAAAGATGGTGGTAGGAAGCAGTAGTGCAGAAAGGGTAGGGTGAAGGGGGCAATTTCCACTGGACAGAAAGTGTTAGAGGGTACAACTGTGAGTACTGAAATGTTGGTTCAGAAGTGTTTTTTTTTTTTTTTTGCTATTCTATTGTACAGTTTTGGCTGTAAGGAAACCAATGGCCAAAGAGCCACTCAGCCTCCTACAATTGCAGCCAAAGTCCTTTAATTATTTGTTCTTTGACTGAACAGCTAAGGAGGGCATGATTATCACTGTGAGGAAGCCAATGGAACAATTAGCTTCCAACAGTCACATCCTAGCTGAAGTATTTTTTCTTCTTCAAGAGTTTGGGGTTGGGGCACGCAGAGAAGCTGATGAATGGGGTGGGACCTTTGGAGACTGGCATTAGGCGAGTTATCTATGGCTCTGGTAGGAAGCGGAGTTAATATAACAGAGTAAATGAAAATGTTATTAGCTTATATTATGTTACAGGGAGGGAAATGGAGAGAAGCTGGTGAAAGAGGAAGAAAAGAGAAGCAAAGAAGGAACAGAGAGGCCTGATATGTAATGTTTGTTTAACATACTGATAACTTTGCAGTCAGTGATTCCTGTGATGAATTTCAGCAATCTTCATAATTCATCAATCTGAAATTTGAAAGTTACTAGGATTTTACATTGTCTTGTATAGGCAAAGCTTCTTCCATTGGCTAGGGAGGTACTGGGTGATGAATTTATCCCTGAATTAGGAGTTCTTGATATTTTGGTGCAAAACGGAGTGCTAGGAATAGGGATTACCTCGGGACTTTTTCTTTACAAGGAAAAAGAGGTTGCATAGAGCAGAGTGTGATACAGCTTAAAATGCATGCTACAGATTAGTTTGCAAGAGCCTATAAGCCAGAGAAAATAAGGGCAGATTTTTAGTTTATTCAAATAACAGTGTCACTTTAAACAAATTATTTTGGTTATAAAATACTGGAGTCTGTCTAGTAGGGAGACTTGTTTAGAGCAATCCATGTGAAATGGAACAATGCATTCTACAATGGGGTGAATGAGGTGGGTTATGATGGCTAGGGATATGGACAATAATCCATGACAGATTAGATGGGGCTATATTAGAAGCTTGAAGAGTCTCTTCATCAAACGCTTAAACACCAACACGTAAAGAGCGAACGCTGGAAACCGCAACAGCCTCTTCAGTGAATTTTTTCCCCTGTGAAAATATTAGCTTGCCCATTATCATAAATTGCCCTCTTCTCCAATGTAGAGCGATCCTGGAGATGGTATATTTAGTTAGGGGTGTGTGGGGGGCACAGCCCCCTACTTGATTAGGGTTTTAAAGTTTGTTTTTGTGTTTACGGCCAAGTGAATTTTTTCCCTAGGAAAAAATTAGCGGAAGTGGACATTTACGGTTTAAAGCTTTCGCTCTTTATGTGCTGCTCCTTACATGTTTGAAGAAAAGACTCCTTGAGCATATAGTACAGACCTGATTAGATGAGACAGGTAGAAGGATTTTCTATCAATACTGAAAATATGTTAATTTAAGGACAGCCATCATCTATGTACATCCCTAAACCTCATATCATGATGACAGTCTTAAGACCAATTTGCATTTATCAAATGTGTCTATGAAATGCTTCGTTGTGTTTAGGGTGAGACCATGATAACAACACCTGTTATTAGTGTGATCAAGGCCTTACCAGAGTATTACTAAATCTGAGAGAGCTGTTCAGATGATTCCTAGCTTGTAGTCATCTGTGAATTTAGTTAGCCAAAGGTTATCATCATCTCTCTCAACTTTAGAAAAATATATTCCAAACAAGAGAGGGCCTAAGATGGAAAAATGAAGCTATCTACATTTTTATTTGATTTCTTGGAGATGGTACCCCTTATTATGATTGTGCTCGGTTGGACAGACATCTAACAATCCAGCAGACTACACAGGAGTTGACATTTAATTGGGTTAGCTTAACTGTGAAGGATGAGTGAGGAGTGGTATAAAATGTTTTGACTATGCCCATACAAGCAGTTTGGATGGAATGTCCCTTAATTCGGGTCTTGGTGACTTTTCAGAGACACTAATGAGATTAAGAAAGTGCAATTAACCTTTCACAAAGTAGAAATATGAAGGGTGTAGAGTCCCCATATCTTAAATGTCCTTAACAATCAATTATATAACAGTTTGCTTAAAGGTTTTAATGATGAGACCAATGAAGTTGGCGGACCTAGAATTTTCTGGATCAGTGGAGGACCTGGCCTTATGGAGTGGGTGACTATAGTATTAATCCTCTGACTGAAGATGTTTAGGAGAGGTTTGGATGACTAATGTTTTAAGCTTCCATTAAGCAGCTGGGCACATTGTATTCATTTATAACCAACATCACCACGTAATCTTTTCATGCTAGACCATCCCAGAAAACGCCACTCCATCAGTTTTATGCAATACCTCACCTACCCATCAGCATCACCAACACAGCAAAAGAAGGCCGGCACTTCACCATAAGCATTAATAGACTGACAGCATAACAAATGAGGTTCTTCAGTACATTTCATTGTGTTTTTGAAGTATGTGCAACACAGCTAGCCAAAACAAATTTTTGTTTTATTTCATACCCTAAACTCTACAAACATATATGTAATCACACTCAACCCTGAAGAGTATCTCCTCAAAAGGGGCAGTCACGGATTATGATATTACAACATAAGCCAGAGGAGTTACATTTTACACAAAGCAAGCCCACTAAGGAGCATCTCCCTCTGTGATTTAACAAATTTCAGTATTTATTGCTAGCAAGTATGCTATAAACTGCTTACCCTTGAAAGTTTAACACAGACCAAGTATGTAACTATTATTACAGCACAGTGTTTCTATCCTGAAACACTAATTAGGCCATTGCTAGTTATATGCATAAAACTGTCATGGATGCCTTTAGTCAAGGCAGAGTCAGTCCATGGACCACAATCACATTACTCATTTTCATAGAATATCTTCTGCCTCTTTGGGAGGAGAACAAGACAGGCTTGGGATGAATTTAAGGTTGCCCATCCAATCATCATTTGTCTTAATGGAAGTGAAGTTATCACCCTGTTTTACATGTAATGGGGACAGATTCCAGAGATAGAAGTATTGTATAATAAAAATGTTCCTCTAGCGTGCCTTATTTATTAGTTGATGGGAATTCAAGTACTTGAGTGTTTGTGAAGCCGTGTGTGTTTTTAAGCTTAAGTTTAGGGGATCAAGTAGGGTGGAGTCTGCAACAACACAGAATGCTAGACATAGACGCTTGTAAATGCCCTCGGGCAGATAGCCTAGTATGAACGTATGAACCTATGAACCTATATATCACCTTGCAGAAGTCTACAAGAGACAGAGTATCAGAATAGAAGAGCTACAAGCTTGTCTTGGTAGCTAAGGGTATTTAGTCTGGTGATCACATTAGTTATTAATCAATATGGGGCACAGTCTTTGTTATTAGTATTGGCAAAATGCATTGTCACTCTCATTTTTTTTTGCACTAGCCACTGAGCCAGACAACTACATCCACTTAATCTGAGCAGTTACTGTGCCCTTGAGGAAGAAGCAAAAATACATGGCTATATGGTTCATTGTCTGCATTTCACAGCAGAGTAAGGGATGGCCTTGTAAATATTAGTTAGCACTCTGTAGTGAATTACTATATTCAGTTCATTTCTCTACTACCTAGTTGTGGTTACCATAAAATGAAGTGGTTAATATGCACAAATCCAGAGCTAATTATCTTTGCTTGCTGACAAATATATATCCAAACGCTACAGAATCTTGTGCTGTGCACACTTGGGGAGAGGGAGACAGATAGAGAGATACGATTAGTGCTTTGACTCCATTATATATCAGAGAAGCAAGAAAGCCTTCACTTATGGTTGCCAACAGTTTTCTGTACAAAGTGTTACTTTTCAAACTTTTACTGTACATCTCATCCGCTGACTGAGACGTTAATTTGCTGTTGCATTTACAGTTGAATGACTGTTTCCCTCAGTGTTTAAGTGTTTTATGCTGCTACAGTAACCTTGTTCTGCCCTCATTATACTTTGTGAATTCAGTACAGTTACAGCCAGTTTTGGCGGATTCTGTAAGCTGTCGGGGAGCTAGTAGTTTGTTATTCCGTGGCAGACGGTAATTTGCTGCTGCTTCTAAGGAGTTGACACTATTGGCTGAAGCTCTAGTTGTTCTTTCACTTTTCTTGCTGGTTTATAAAATGCTGCTTGTTGCTGTCGTTATCCAAAGTCTTCAGAACGATGCACTTCTGTGCATACATGGAGAGAGAGGGAGCTAAAATTTGTATTTTGACAACATTTTACATAAGAGAAACAGGAAAGTGCTTGTTTTCATCTGCACTAATAACTGCTTATTGTTTTCCTCCAAAAAAAGAGCTGTTTTTTAAATGTTTATTCCATTTTTCATTCATTTTACTGAAAAAGTTAATCTGCTGTTCAAATTACAGTTGCCTGACTGTTTAATGTACTGTTAAGTGTCCCTTAGTGTTATAAAAGTATTTTTCTGCTATTAAAGTTGCCTTTCTTCTGTTCTTATCACGCATTGTGAATTTCATCCAATTGCAAACAGTTTTGGCTGAGTTTGTAAGCTGTCTGAGAGGTTCAATTTGGTTACTGCGTATTATACAATGACTAGCCATTAATATTCAAAAACGAGCATGCTGATTGCTCAGCCCTATCAGCATGCCTGTTGTAAATCCGAGCATATACCAATGGAAAAAGGTCCAGTTGCCCAGACTTTTTTCCATTAATGTATGCAATAAAAAGTTTACTTTTATTTCATTTTTTTTAAATAAACTGAAAAAAACTGGAGACTAAAATGAACAGAGATGGCATAGAGAAAAACAAAAACTCCATAGACCAGATGGAGAACCCACTAAAAGTCAAAATTATTATAATTAAATAAACATACCTGATTATCCTTTTATTTCCTCTAACCCATCTCTCCTGTACGTTAATAGCCTTGCAGTTTGTTTCTTTCTTTCCTTTTTTGTTTTTAGTTAAAAAAAAAAAGGCAAGGAGATATTCCCTTCTCTGTTGCTTCTTCACACAGCACAGCTGCACTGCAAAAGCATAGGAATGTAAATCCCATATGCATGCACAGTGCATCAGCAATGCTCTAGGACAGCAAGGGAAAAGTGGAAGACCACCTTTGCACCGTTATACAAAGACATTACTTAAGACAGGATAGTAATTTATTTCTTAAATAATGCCATTGTATAATAGCAATAACAGACTCAGTGGTGTAGTATAGTGACGATTTACACACGGTTGCCTTTGTTTAATCATTCAGGCTTCGCCCTTGTGATTAAACCACACCAACTGTGGGTAAATCTTCAATATACCACACCGACATTATTGGTTCTTGCTGTAGTAGAGCATCATTTGCTGCTATTTCTTGGGAGATAGCATTATGTTCTGGAGCGCTAGCTGATTTTTCATTGGTTCTCTCGTTTTCCTTCTCATTTATATTGCACAGAACTTGGCTATGCTCAGTGCAGTACAAGCCTGTACTTGACAGACACAGGCAGTTTAATTTTCAATTTTGCATTATTACAATCCCAAGGCAGTGCTCCATCCTAAAAAATAAAATAGTCTGTTACAGGACACCCTCTATGTCCCCTAAAAATAAAGTTCCTAAATATAGCTAAAGAACATCCCTTAAGCAAAAAGTGTATCATTCTGGGAGAGTGACTACCACTCAATAAACTGGGATACCTACACTTTAAATGTAGTCTAAAATTTTGTAGATTTAATAAACAAAACTCCATAGACCAGATGGAGAACCCACTAAAAGTCAAAATATCCTAGCCCTGCTTCTTACAAACATTGATTGTATATGTTCCTATTCCTATTATCTCCCTCCCCAGTTAAGTATGATCATAAACTAGTAACCTTTTACCTTTAAAATCTCAAAACCAATGGATGCCCCCACCATTGACCCCAGAAATTATAGGGCCATCATTTTGGCAAGTCTCGCGTGCAGAGTTATGGAACATATCATAGCTGACCTGATTAACTAGTGCATGGAGCATACTGATTATGCTCCGTCTTCATTTTCTTTCGGCTGTTCCCGTTAGGGGTCGCCACAGCAGATCATCTGTTTCCATTTCTTCCTGTCCTCTGCATCTTGCTCTGTCACACCAACCACCTGCATGTCCTCTCTCACCACATCCATAAACGTTATCTTAGGCCTTCCTCTTTTCCTCTTAACTGGCAGCTTCATCCTTAGCATCCTTTTCCCAATATACCCAACATCCCTCCTCAACACATGTCCAAACCAAAGCAATCTCGCCTCTCTGGCTTTGTCTCCCCATCTGTCCAACCTGAACTGACACTCTAATAAACTTATTCCTAATCCTGTCTACCCTCGTCACACCCAGCGGAAATCTTAACATCTTTAACTCTGCCACATCCAGCTCAAACTCCTGCCTTTTTGTCAATGCCACTGTCTCCAACCCATATAACATAGCTGGTCTCACTACCCTCTTGTAGACCTTCCCTTTCACTCTTGCTGGTACTCATCTGTCACAAATCACTCCTGACACTCTTCTCCACCCACTCCATCCTGTCTGTACTCTCTTCTTCACCTCTCTTCCACACTCACCATTATTCTGAACTGTTGATCCCATGTATTTAAACTCATCCACCTTCACCAACTCTACTCCCTGCATCCTCACCATTCCTCTATCCTCCCTCTCATTCACACACATATATTCTGTCTTAGTCCTGCTGACCTTCATTCCTCTTCTCTCTAGAGCATATCTCCATCTCTCCAGGGTCTCTTCCACCTGTTCCCTACTCTCACTACAGATCACAATGTCATCTGCAAACATCATAGTCCACGGGGACTCCTGTCTGATCTCGTCTGTCAACCTGTCCATCACCACTACAAATAAGATAGGGCTCAGAGCTGATCCTTGATGCAATCCCACCTCCACCTTAAATGCATCTGTCACTCCCACTGCAGATCTCACCACTGTCACGCTATCCTTGTACATATCCTGTACCACTCTTCCATACTTCTCTGCCACTCCCGACTTCCTCATACCACACCCCCTCGCTAGGCATCCTGTCTCTAAGTCCACAAAGACACAATGCAACTCCTTCTGACCTTCTCTGTACTTCTCCATCAACACTCTCAGAGCAAACATTGCATCTGTAGTGCTCTTTCCTGGCATGAAACCATACTGCTGATCACTAATCATCACCTCCCTTCTTAACTTTGCTACTAGTACTCTTTCCCATAATTTCATGCTGTGACAGATCAGTTTTATCCCTCTGTAGTTATTACAGCTCTGCACATCACCCTTATTCTTAAAAATTGGTACCAAAACATTTTTCCTCCACTCCTCAAGCATCCTCTCACCTTCCAAGATTTCATTAAACAATCTGGTCAAAAATTCCACTCCCATTTCTCCTAAACACCTTCAAGCTTCCACAGGTATGTCATCTGGACCAACAGCCTTTCCATTCTTCATCAGCTTCATAGCTATCCTTACTTCCTCATTGCTAATCTGTTGCACTTCCTGATTCACTATTCCCACATCATCCAACCTTCTCTCTCTCATTCTCTTCATTCATCAGCCCCTCAAATGCACAAGCCAGTGCATTTCTTCATGCCGGTCCCAAGCCCGGATAAATGGGGAGGGCTGCGTCAGGAAGGGCATCCAGCGTAAAACAATTGCCAAATGAGAAATGTGTAAAACAATGCTGATTATGCTCCAGTATTCAGAAAAAGACATACCAGTTAAGAACCATAGTGATGCGGGACCTGAACTTAACAAATGTTCAGCACCGCCTGCTAAAGCTGTTAAGGTTGGGACTAGCACTTGGCAGTTAAATCTACCTGTACTAACCAGTAAAAGACAGCGGTAGAATAAAATACTTCATTCTGCTTGTGGTCTACATTAATGTGTCCTGACTTCCTGTAATAAACTTAAAAAAATTACCACAAATACAGGATGTATATTTAACTGCATCTTCTGATGGAAACAATATGTTTGTCATTACTTAGTGTTTTCAATCCTCAGTAATTTGTCCGAAAAACAGCGACTATGAGGAACAAGCCAAGTATGTTGTTCTTGTTTCGGCTTTTCCCGGTTAGGGGTCGCTACAGCGGAAGTCCGGTCTGCTCATGATTAGCAGTAGATTTTTACGGTGCCAAGGTGCCAGCCCAACGCAGGAACAAGCCAAGTACATAAGACAAAAATCTTCACATTATGGGAAAAACTGAGCAGCTGACAGGTATGAGAAGGTGAGTGTAAAAAGAAGGGTCTGTGTTACACTATCTTCTTGAAAGCACTCACTAAGTGCTTTATGGCTTTGAAAGCCAGCAAACCACTCAGCATTTTTTTTTTACTTTAACTTGTAGTATATGGAGCAGATAAATGCTCCATGCACTAAAAATAATTATGATTAGGTCGCTGATCCCAATTCATTATTGTTTTTTATCAACATGGATGCCAGGAAATTCATCTCTTCAGCTTTGGCTCTTGAATACACAAGACAGTTAGGAATGGCAAACCAGTCATAAGTCGTCTATATTAAAAACATCACATGAGTCCCACAGCAGTTTGGCTTTGTCAAAGGTAGATCCTGTCTAATGAATTCTCTGAAAGGGTAACACAGGCTGTTAACAGCAGTCATGCTCTAGAAGTAGCATACCTCAACCTGGCCAAAGCATCTGATACGATTTCCTTTCTTATAAGACATTATTTTATTAATTTAACATATTTACAATATATACACATAAAAGAAGGAATTCAACATCACATATTGCTATACAATGACAAGAATACAGTGAACCATCAAGGTAATCTTACACAATTAACACATAAAGAGTTGGTATTTCAAAAGTAACATTTCAAGGTTATTCCAACCACTAAGTCTCAATATGACTTATACATCTTATTCTGATCACTTCTTTTTTCAGTTTTATATAGTACTACTGTTAAATTTAAAAATTCTTTGAGCATAGGAAATAAGTTTGATTTCCAATTTTTATAATAACTTTTCTACCAACTGTCAGGAGGCAGAGAGCTGCATCTGGAAATATTATGTGTATCTATTTTTGTTCCACGTAAACGCCCCTCACTGGTGTCTGTGGTGAGGATTGAGACTCCTTAATCACTGGCCCAGAGGAGGGGCATCACAAAGTCCACCAGGTTGAGTAGGCATTAACTGCTCTTGATGAAACCAAACTGGGTTGGGTCCAGTGTCTGGAGGTTTACTATATCATTACTGATCATTTCCATGGGTTTGCATATGAGACTAGTGAGACTTATGGGTCCAGGGTTTGTAGATGGCTCACCTTTGTCCACAGGGATGACTGTTGCTGTTCTCCAAACACGAAGCATGAAGTCTGTTTGGATGCTACAGTTAAAAAGCAATTCCAAAGGGCCTAATAGGTCATATTTCATGCTATTTGAAAGGCATGATGGGATGCTGTCTGGATCCACTGATGCAGTGTCCTGGGCCTTAGCATTCAGGACCTGATCCCTAGTAATAGCAGGGGGAATTATATTTGATGGTATATCTTGAGGTAAGGTTGAGGGGGAGAGAGGAGTAAAGTTGGAGCTGAATTTTTTGGCCAGTAGGTTTGCTATATCCTTTGGTACAATATAAATTGCTCCATTTAGAATGAGCTGTGCACACAACCGTGTATTGCTTTTGAGGTTGTGGACATAGCTAAAGAATGCCCTATGGTTGCCCTTGGCCTGGGAGGCCAAATTTACCTCAAATTTGACTTTGGTAGACTTTATCTGTCCTCTGAGTTGTTTGTTTAGTTTGATAAGAGCACTTTTATCCTGCTAGGGCTGCACCTTCTAATGTTTGCCATGATTTTCTTCCTTCTGTTATACAGCCTACTGATTTTGTGATTCTACCAGTGTGGCTTGTTTTTTGATTTAGTTCTGTACTTTTCCCTGGTGGCTACAGCTGCCTCTATGCAGCTGCTAATATGCTTGCATAGTGTTTCTGTGAACAGTTCTGCATAGGCAGCAGTGTTCTCGGGTTTATGGGGGCTTGAACTTTTGTTGGGTTATCACTTAATAGCAGGAAATTAGCCTTAGAGTAGTTCCTGAATATTCCAGGGGTAGCTGAGGGTCCAGGTTTTAT